>NC_050461.1:8565369-8640369 GCF_903995425.1 Onychomys torridus
GAGCTCTTCCTGGGCATCTCTGTGATGTAGAAAGGACAACTCTCCAGGATGCCTCATACAAGACTGGGAGTAGCATCCCAAGGTTGGTACCCAGTCAGTAACACCTCTGCCCAGTGTCAATGGGTGTAAAGACCTAACCTCCTGTTTTTATTTGATTTTTTAATTTCTTTTTTTTTTTTTTTTTTTTTGAGACAGGGTCTCTCTATGCAGTTCTGGCTGTCCTGGAACTTACTATGTAGACCAAGCTAGCTTCAAACTCACAGATATCTGCCTGCCCCTGTCTCCCAAGTGCTGGGACTAAAGACGTGTGCCACCATGCCAGGCTAAACCTCATGTTTTAAAACTCCCCCCCCCCCACGCCCTGAAACTTGGTCTCCAGTATCCTAAGCCAGTGTTGAACTTGCGAAGAAGCTGAGTACAGCCTTGAATGTCTGATCTTCCTGCTTCTGTTTCCCAAAGGCTGGGATGACAGGCTCACCTGTATTAGGTGGTGCTGGGACTGGAACCAAGGGCTTTGTACATACTGGCCAAGCACCCTGTCAACTGACCGACCTCACCATTCCCTACACTAACCTTTTCTTTATGTGTCTATGTATTGAAACAGGGTCTTACTGTACAGTCCAGGCTCCCGATTCTCCTGCCTCCACTACCCAACAAGGGCTGAGATTCCAGTCTTGTGCTTCTATCCTCATCTTCAACCACTTTTTAAGGTTTTTACCCATCTGCCACCTGCCTTCAGCTGGAGGAGAAAATGTTTCTCAGTTTCTTTGATTCTTCCTCCTAAAGAATGAGAAAACTCTTACTGTGGAAAATGCCATACATTTGGGAACAGAAGCCAAGTTAGGCAGATCGCTCAGATTTAGAACACACTGTGCGCTTAGGACACATGCTGTTATGACAAATAAGACTTGGGGCTGCTGGGCAGTGGTGGCACACACCTTTAATTCCAGCACTTGGGAGGCAGAGGCAGGCAGATCTGTGTGAGTTTGAGGCCAGCCTGGTCTACATAGTGAGATCAGGACAGGCACCAAAACTACACAGAGAAACCCTGTCTAGGAAAAAAAAAAAAAAAAGACTTGGGGCTACTGTATACAACTGTATGGGTTTCTCACTAGGCAGTGTTCACACTGGCTACAAACAGAAACACATCACCTGCTTTGCACAAGTGAGAGGTGAGGACAGGTGTTGCTCCCATATTAGTGATCTCTGTCTTACCAACAAAAGAAAACAAGAACTGGGTGAACAAGATGGCTCAGTGGGTAAGTGCACTTGCCTCCAAGCCTCACAATCTGATTTCTATCCCTGGAACCACTTGGTAGGAGGAAACCAACTCCCCAAGGTTGTCCTTAGATAGATAGATAGATAGATAGATAGATAGATAGATAGATGGATGGATGGATGGATGGATGGATGGAAGGAAGGAAGGAAGGATGGATGGATGGATGGATGGATGGATGGATGGATGGATGGATGGATGGATGGATGGATGGATGGATGGAAGGAAGGAAGGAAGGATGGATGGATGGATGGATGGATGGATGGATGGAAGGAAGGATGGATGGATGGATGGATGGATGGATGGATAGATAGATAGATAGATAGATAGATAGATAGAAGGATAGATAGAAGAATGGATGGATGGACAGATGGACAGATGGGCAGATGGATGGATGTAAAAAGAAAGAAAACTGAAATACATGTTGAAAATAGCATCTCTCTTCTGGATGAAAATAACCATGTTAGAGGGCTAGCCCCAGACACCTTGAACCTTCTCAGTTCAATATGGCCTAGGACTTATAGAGACAACCCTGATTCTCTTTGCCTTATTGTGGTGATATATTGTGTACCCCAGTAAAGCTTGCCTGAGGATCAGAGGACAGAGCCAGCCACTAGATTAGACACAGAGCCAGGCAGTGGTGACACACACCTTTAATCCCAGTACTGGGAAACACACATGCCTTTAATCCCAGAAATGATGGCAGGGTGGAGAAAGGTATATATGGTGTGAGGAAACTAAAGCAGTTCTGCTGAGACCCTTTTGGGTGAAGACCAGAGGATTTCAGTCAGAGGATTCATGGAGTTGGCGAGGTGAGGTTGGCTGTGGCTTGCTCTGCTTCTCTGATCTTTCAGCTTTCACCCTGATATCTGGCTCTGGGTTTTTTATTACATGACCATTTAAGATTTGTGTTACACCTTATACCTGCTGGTCTCTAGCACTGTAAAAGCCTCCCAACAAACATAACAGGGAAAGTGCCAGAGACTGAAATAAAAATGGAGCCTCTGGTGTGCTCATCAGTTTTCACATAAAATCTCCACCCTCCCTTCCCCCCCTTGCCTAAGGAAGACTAATCATCCATTGCCCCTTATCATAGGAAGAGAATGGGACTCAGTGAGTTTTAGGGACCTCTTGAGGGTTCCTTTGATGGGGTAGCTGGATAAGGGGTATCTGACCCTAAACTCCAGCACTGTACAGTTTTCCCAGTCATCTATTTTCTGGTAAAGAATGATTTGGTTTGAATTTTTGCAGTGTAAAAAAATTGAACCCAGAGTATACTGGGCAAGTATTCAACCACTGAGCCTCCCCACACCATACCCAGCCAAGAACTACTGGTTTATTATTATTATTATTATTATTATTATTATTATTATTATTATTATTAATTTTATATGTATGGGCAGAGAAACCTTGTCTCAAAAAACAAAACAAAAAACCTATCTACAGCTCTAATTCCCATCCAAGGTTTGCCACCCTCCTGACAGTGCATAGGTTTGAGTGAGTGTTTTGTACTTACAACCAAATGTGCTTTGAAAATGGCAGTCCACAGAAGGGGAAGCTTAAAGACTCTGTTCAATATGTTTTCTGTGATAGTTGGTCCTGAACACCACAGCCTCCTAAGTGTTAGGATCACAGGGGTCTGGGGCTCCTAGGAATGTTGATGCTACACAACATTAGTATGTAACATTCCCCCTAAGTCATCCCAAATCATGTCATGTCCAAAAGTCTGACTCATTCAATGTTGTGGAATAATCTTTCGTACACTGCGAATACGTGTTGCTCTCGTTGGTTTAATAAAGAGCTAAATGGCTAATAGCTAGGCAGGAAGAGGTTAGGCGGGACTTGCACACAGGAAGACAGTGCCATGATGAAGAGGGTGGAGTTGCCAGGAGACTGGGGAGAAGCCAGCCAGATGCGGAATAAGTTGGACACACAAAATGGGATAGAGGTAATGAAGCCACAAGGCAGAAAGTAAATTAATAGAAATGGGTTAATTTAAGTTATAAGAGCTAGTGAGAAACAAGGCTAAGCTATCAGCTGAGCTTTTATAATTAATAGTAAGTGTCTGTGTGGTTATTTGGGAGCTGGCTAGTGGAACAGAAAATTACGTGTACAATTTCAGCCTCATTTCTAAAGTTCAAAATCTTAAATCTTATCTAAATATTGCCTGAGTGGAGTGGACATGAGATCAATGAGCAAGGATGAGACACGAGCTAAGGCCGCATTCCTCTCCCTCTGTGAGCTCTTGAAGCCACTATGTGCTTCCACTCGAAATGGTGGGGCAGGCCATGACAATAGTCCTGGTCCACAGAGAAAAACAGGATGAGGGGAAGGGTGCCTGGTGCATGGCAGTGCAGTCTGGGCAGCCCTTGAGACTGGAGAACAGCCCTGCTGCTCAGTGGTACTGTCCTCTGCTCTGGGGAGCCCAGCTGTGCAGCTGGCCCAGGTTCCTTCCACCTGACCACATCACCTCCAGTATGATCCCTCTCTATTCCTGATGCTGTGGAGACAGCAGGTCAGATCCACGGTTTTCATTAACCACATTAATGTCCTCACTCTGGGCCTCCTGGCCAGACCTTACTGTTCCCTTCAGAGCATGCTTCTTCCATTTTCCCCATAAGGATGGGCTGAGGATTCCCCATATTTCCTAATTCTGGCTCCATTTTGTTTAATAATTCCTTCTTCAGTTTATCTCTTCTGTCACGATTCATCACCAGCAGTAAGGAGGCCCCAGTAATTTTAATTATATTCCTCAGACATCTCCTCTGTGGTGAATGAAGATCACTTGTAGAGTGTTTGCCTAGCGTGCATGCAGCCCCAGCACTGTATGAACCAGAAGTGGTGGTGGTGCATGCCTGTAATCCAGGGACTAAGGAGGCAGAAGGATCAGAGCTCAAAGTCATTCTCAGCTACAGAGAAAATTCAGAGGCTGCCTGAGATTCTGGAGGGGGGGGTGGAGAGAGAGAGAGAGAGAGAGAGAGAGAGAGAGAGAGACTCTCCACTGCTGAATATCCAATTTCACTGCTGCAAAATCTGCCTTCCATAATACAGTAGAACATAGTACAGGGAGTGGAGGACGCCTTGAGTGGATGGCAATAGTATGTACAGAAAATGTCCACCATAGCTGTTTGCCCAGGATGTGTGCAGCCTGCAGACTGCTCCCTACTGCTCCTACCCAGACTGGCTAACCCTACTGGCCTTGCCTGTCTGTAGTAACGCTGCACCCTTGTTCAGCTGTAGGCAACAGTAAACATGCTGAGCTTCCTGGATACTTCAGTGTCTCCATCAGAGAGCCCAGCGCACCCGATCCCAGCTTTCCCGTGCCTGTGTCTGTGTGTCTGTCTTTTCTTCATTCCCTCACTGGCCCAGGAAGATCAAGTTCCCGAAGCTGTGCAAGGACCTGGCAAACCTTGAAGTCAGGTTGAGTTTTTCTCCACTTTGCAGTTCCTAAGGCCTCACATAATGGCCTTTGCTGTCCTTGTTCAACCTATTGTTATCTGTGTGTTCTCTAAAAAGATGGGGACTTTCTCTTTAATCCTTCTCTTCTGAATCCTTGGCCAGAGATGCCTGTAAAGCCCATCTTTCTGTCAGTTCTACTGAGGCAATCTAGCCCCGAGGGGTTTTTTTGTGGGGAAGGGGGGTAATATTCCAAATTGTCCTAGACTGTGCTCTTACTTCTTTTAAATTTTATTTTATGTGTGAGTATTTTGCCTGCGTGTCTGTATGTGCACCATCTGTGTACAGGTTCCTGCAGAGGTCAGAAGAGGGTGTAAGACACCATGGAACTAGAGTTACAGATGATTGTGAACCACCATGTGGATGTTGGGAACTGAACCCAGGTCCTCTGCAAGAGCAGCAAGTGCTCTTAACCACTGAGCCATCTTTCCAGCTCCCTAGACCAAAGTTTATTTTTAAATTTTCCACTCACAACCCTTTTCCTCAGAGAAATTTTTATATGACTCTAGGTATATATTAAAAAAAAAAAAAAGATGTGTCAATCAAACATTTACTGATAGTAAATCATAAAGACATTTAGTTTTTTAAAGTTTTGTGTTTGTTTATTTGTGTTCATATGTGTGGTGGAGATCAACGGACAACTTGAGGGAGCCGGTTCTCTTCTACCACGGAAGTCCAGGGACCAGCTCAGGTTGCCAGCATCACGGCAAGTGCCTTTACCAGCTGAGCTGTCTTGCCAGCCCCCAGGAAACTTATTTAAAACAATTCTTTGGGGGCTGGAGAGATGGCTCAGAGGTTAAGAGCACTGGCTGTTCTTCCAGAGGTCCTGAGTTCAATTTCCAGCACCCACATAGTGGCTCATATCCATTTATAACAAGATTTGATGCCCTCTTCTGGCATGCAAGCATGCACGCAAACAGAAACACTGTATACATAATAAATAAATACATCTTTAAAAAAAAAAAAACAAAACAAAATCCCAAAACAATTCCTTGGAATACATGTATTTCTATTGTTTATTAAAGATTAAATCAAACGTGCATACTAATGAAATAGATATGCATATTTATTTATTTATTTATTTTTTTTTTTGAGGCAAAGTTTCTCTGTGTAACAGCTCTGGCTGTCCTCAAACTCACTTTGTAAACCAGGCTGGCCTCAAACTCACAGAGATCCTCCTGCCTCTTCTTACTGAGTACAGGGATTAAAGGCCTGTGCCGCCGCCACCACCACCACCACCACCACCACCACCACCACCACCACCACCCGACTGTGCATATTTATTTTTACATAAGGAATTAAGTCTTGGCCTGAGGAGACAGCTCAGCCATGACTCGGATAGGCTCTCCCGGCAGTGTGAGATGTGCCAGGCCCCTAGAACCTGGTCAGTCCTCAACAGCTCTACTTTCCCACCTAGTGGATTACTGGGACTCTCCATCCAGCACCCAGCACCCATGCACTATCATCCCAGCTCCAAGGGGTCTGACACTCCCTGCTGGCCTCCATTCACATCTGCACTTACATGGCATGCACTCACCCAGACATACATACATACATACATACATACATACATACATACATACATACACATTTTTCAGAGTTGACTGAGATTTTGATTTTGTAGCCATCAGTGCTCAGAGTGCTGCTTCACACAAATACAATTCTGTCCTACCGGGCAGTCAGGACAGAAAAACTCTGACTCCGTTTACAGAGGCAGGCTTTGAGGTCTCATATATGCTCAAGCCATGCCCAGTGACTTAGACCACTTCCTGTTGCCTACTGATCAAGATGTAGCAACACTCTCCGCTCCAGCACCATGTCTGCCTGCATACCCCATGTCCCACCATGATGGTAATGGACTAAACCTCTGAAGCTGTAAGCCAGCCCATTCAATGTTTCCTTTATAAGAAAAAAAAAAATAAATAGAGTATGGTGGTTTATATTTAAAAAAAAAAAAAAAAAAGGAAATTCTGTCCTAATCTCAAGTCAAAAATGTATTAACAGTTGGGGAGGGGGCACGTGTCAACAACTCCAATGGGAATTTTAATATTCAAATAATCTAACAGAACAATCCAAAGATATATTAATTTGATAGTTATATACTAAGCAATAGAGATGGAAAATACTGAATGTCTTTGCTTTTGGTAATGAAGTCATGTTGCTACAGGAGTGGAAAGCCTTATATGCACATTAAAAACACGGCAACTCACAGCACACAACCTGAGTGTTTGCAGGATCTTTGGCATTGCATGTCTGAGAGCCTGCACATGTCATGTTTAGAACCAAGACTCCAGTAAAGTCAATGGCTACAACACAGACAAGCTCTCACCCAGAAACACTCCAGATTTGTTGTTCGTTTGATTTTGAGGTTTTGTTTTGTTTTTTTTCCAGTGAAAAAGTTTTACTGAAACCTTATCTTGCTACTAAATTTCCAAAACCCATACATTCAGATATACAACCCCACATGGGGGTCACAACTCAGAGTTTAAGGAGCCTTGCTCTAGACTACTTCTAGCATGCATCTCAAAACTCGCCTAGCTTTTACTCACTGTCCAGCCCCAAAGACACTTACACATGTCAGGTGACTACTACAGGGACCCTTTACTGCACAATACCAAAATCTGCATTTGCCAAGGAAGGGTCTCCAGAGAAAGACAAACAACAGGATAGAAAGGTGGATGGGCAGAGATGAGGTTGGCTGACAAAATTATTCAGAATGACAAGTGTCAACACAAGAACAGGCAAGGTTTTAGTTTGAGTTCAAGGTGGGGAGAGAGGGCACACCATTGTCCCGTCTCAAAGGCAAGCAGGCAAAATAGTCTCTTATTCTTAAGAGGATCCCTAGTATTTGTACTCTTCTCTTTGACTGGGTAGCCCCAACCCACAGGATTCTCAATCCACCCACATAAACGTTGGCCTCATACAGAGTGTGTTGGTTAGGGTTCCCATTGCTGTGATAAATATCAGGACCTTGGAAAGAAAAAGGTTTACTTCACCTCACATGTTGCAGTGTGCCACTGAGGAAGGTCAGGGAGTAATTCAGGGTGGGAACTGAGGCAGAGACCATGGAGGAACGCTGTTTACTCACTAGTTCCTCGTGGCTTACCCATGCTTTCTCATACGACCCAGGACCACCTGCTCAGGGGTGGTACGGCCCACAGTGACCTGGGCCCTCCCACATCAATCATTAATGAAGAAAACGCTCTAGCTCTACAAGCTTGCCTATGGGCAACCTGATGGAGGCATTTTCTCAAGTGAAGTTCTCATTTCACTCTGGCCTGTGTTGACAACAACCAACAAGACATATGTCACTAGAGCACACAGAATAATGTCTCATATTTGGGCATCCCATGGCCAGTCAGGGTGCTACATAAAATTACCCTTCCCGGTTCCCAGTCACGGCTTAATTTCACAAGTCTGAACTGGAATCCCAGGGAGGTTTTAAAAAATGCACCTCACTCCAGTTCCTCCCTAAAAAGTCTCACATTCTCCTTCTGAAGACAACTGGTCTCCCCAGAGGATGTCAGGATGCCCCCAAGAGGCCAGACCTCAGTGAGCAAGGTTAGGGCAGAGAAGCCACACAGGTACTGTGTGTGGCTCAGCTCCAGAGCCCCCATCAGCTACAAAGGTCTCCCACGGGGCTAGGGGTTCATCATTCAGTGGTAGTGCTCAGTGCCTGGATGTAAGGTAAATGGCCCGCACCATGCTTTTGTAGTCTCAAACCTGGGAAGTGGATGGCAAGTTCTAGATCCTCCTGGACCACATGGTGAGTTTGAAGCCAGGGCAACACAACAAAACAGTCTGGAAAAAATGGTGATGATGATGATGATGATGATGGTGATGATGATGATGGTGATGGTGATGATGATGATGATGATGATGATGATGATGGTGATGGTGATGATGATGATGATGGTGATGATGATGATGATGATGATGATGATGGTGATGATGATGATGATGGTGATGATGATGATGGTGATGATGATGATGATGATGGTGATGATGATGATGATGATGGTGATGGTGATGATGGTGATGGTGATGGTGATGATGGTGATGATGATGATGATGATAAACCAACCCAATACAAATCAAATTCCCCAGAGAGCACACACTTACTTTTTGGAAAAATGAAATGGTTGAACGACAAACACAAAACAGCCTTGAAGGGCTGGAGAGATGGCTCAGAGGTTAAGAGCACCGACTGTTCTACCAGAGGTCCTGAGTTCAATTCCCAGCACCCACATGGTGGCTCGCAACCATCTGTGATGAGATCTGACACCCTCTTCTGTATGCATAATAAATAAATAAATCTTAATTTAAAAAAAAAAGCCTTGAAGTGGTTTAAAATGTTATTTTTTAAATGTACATTTAAAAAATAATAATAATGAAGGCATTCCATCTACGGCCCCACTACCCAGACTGAAATTGTGCAGGCTTGACTGTCCAAATCAGAGATTCTGGATGGAAACCGTCAGAAAAGGGTGAAAAACACCGTCGGAAGGGGGTCATGTCTACTTAGCCTCCAACAGGAACTCAGCAGGGCTGGGTTTCCTCTGCCTGGAGCTGCTGACTGCCTCGCAGACCTGGGCTGCACTGGATGGGAAGGAGTGGCCCAGGGGGATGCGAAGGCCGGGCCCCCCACAGCGCCCCGGGTCCCCCGCCACCGCCCAGCTCCGGGGAGCAGGCTGCAGGGCCCTGGCGGCCGCTGCACCCGCCTCCTCCCGCTGCGCCCGCTGGGCTCTCCGGTTCAATGAGGATTACATCATGCTGCAAGTATGCGGGGCAGCCTGAGAATCAAAGCGGGCGCTGGGCGGCTGGTTAACTGCCCCGCGCCTGAAACCCATCCTTCCCGCCCCCTCCCGCGCCCTCTCCCCACCCCGGCCCGCTGCTTTTCGTACCATTAAGGGTAGCATTCTGGGGGAGAGGAAAATCTGATCAAAACTGTGCGCCGCCACCGACAGATTTTCTATGGATTCTATAGAGGCCACCTGAATGATTTCCCTAATTAATGGATGACATCTTTGGCTGAAGGAGAGGCGATGGATTCGACTCTGTCTTCGTCTTTGTTAACCTTCTAATTAACTTTCGTAGGTCACCCAGGTCTCCCAAACCTAAAAAGTGAAGAGGCCCATTGTGCCCGGAGCAGTAAACTTACTTTTGCTGGTAGGGTCCTTAAAAGGGAGACCGATTATAGGCTGAGAAAAATAACTCCATTTAAAAGCTTTGTGGCTGCAGAGAATACATAGACCCCCTCCCTCAGAAAATAATTGAAACACCTTTTATACCAATATTTCTATGCATAATAAAAACAAATTAGCAAAAACGCATCTAAATTCAGCAGCACTTTCAAATTACCTTTTTTGGAATGTCAGCCTCTGCAAGCCAACAAAAGGGAGTTGGGTTTAGAGAGAAACTTGCAACTGCAGCAGCTCCCAGCCTTTATGAGGAAGGCAAGACAGGCCAGCCCGAGGCTTGGGTACCTCGGAGTCACCTCCCCAGGAAACGCTCCGAACATACCACCCTTGCTGTGGCTGCCTTCTGACTCGCCTGAGGGGCGCAAAGACTGTTTTAGCAGGATAGCCGGGCTCTTTCTCGATAGGTTGATCTTGAGGGGTTGAGCTTTCAGGATTTTGTTTTGTTCTTCTTAAGACAGGTCTCTATAGGCTGGCCTGGAATGCCTGGGCTCAAGGCATCCTCCTGCCTCAGCCTCTCCGTAGCTGGGCGACTGCACAACCTTCGCTGCAGCAGGGTGGGCATCTGTTTCTCCCGCCCCTCTCCCTCCTCCTGATCTCTTCTATTCTGCAAGCTAAACACACACTCTACCACTGAACCGCACGCCCCGCTACCAGAAATAATTTTAACAGAGTGAGTGAGGAGCAGACCATACTGAATGCCAGAAGGGAGGCTGAAACGAAACTGTAAGAAACTGTAAACATCGGTAACCAGAAGAGGGGGGGAGGGGGAGGGTGAAGGGGGGAGGGGGTGGAGTGGGGGCGTAGGGGCAGCTCAGTGATAGATCGCCAGCCACAAGCGCGCAAGGACCCCAGTTTGATCTCCAGAGAGATCTAGAGACAGAGAAAGGAAGGGATCATTTTTTTCTTCACATGTCCCAAAGTTATACACAGTTTAAATTTTTTCTAAACAACAAACAACAACGAAACCTCAATACCATATCATGGCCATTTTTCTGTCTTAAAAAACAACAACAAAAAAAAAAAAAAAAAAAAAAAAAAAAAAACATGGGCTGAAGAGATGTCTCAGTGGTTGAGAACACTTGTTCTTTCGGGGAAGACCTTGGCTTGGAGGACCTGGGTTTGGTTTCTAGCACCCATGAGGTAGCTCACAACCATTCATTACTCCAGTTCCAAGGGATTCGATGCTCTCTTCTGATCCTAAAGGGCACCAGGCATGCACGTGGTGCACAGACATTTACAGGCAAGTAAAACACCCGACATGTAAAATAAATAAATCATGAGAGAGGGGGAGGAGAGGGGGGAGAGGGAGAGAGAGGAGGGGGAAGAAGAGAGGGGGAAGGGAGGGAGGGAGAGAGGAAGGGAGGGAGGGAGGGAGGGAGGGGGAGAGAGAAAACATACATACAGGCTAGTGAGAATACTTATCAAGTACAAGTACCAAACCTGGGCAGCCTAAATTCAATCTTTGGAAGCCCCATGGTGGAGGGAGAGAAGCAAGCCCCGAATGCTTTAATCGGAACACACACACACACACACACACACACACACACACACTGCGAAATATGCACACAGACAATTAAGAAATAAATGCAGCTGGACAGTGGTGGCACACGCCTTTAATCTCGGCAGAGGCAGAGGCAGGTAGATCTCTGTGAGTTCGAGGCCAGCCTGGTCTAAGGAGCGAGTTCCAAGACAGCCAAGGCTACACAGAAAAACCCTGTCTCGGGGCTGGGGTGGGGGACCTATGGGGGGTGGGGAGTGGGATCAAACAAACAAAAAAACAAAAGAAATAAGAAATAAATGTAAATTTTTAACAATTATTTTACAAATAGGAACATGCTCCTTTTGGTGAGTGGTAACTTGAAGACCTCTCTTTTCTGGAAAGTGGCCTCTGCCCTATATACTGCAGTGAGTTTAAATGTCTACACCCCTGTGGATGGTTAGAATCCACTATCTGCCAAGACTCTGAATGCGTACATTCAGGGTTAGGGCTCAGCCCAATGTTCGAATAGCAACAGGAAACCTTGGGTTCCGTCTACAACACTGGAGGAAAAGCGCCTTTAACAAAGTAATTGTATTTTCACATGTTCAAATAGTATATGCATTAGTTATTCTTTCTAGCATTGTTCATAAGCGTGAATGGCCAAAAAATACTACCTACCAATAGGAGTTCGGTTAAGAAAACATAATCCCTCAATAGATTAAATGAACTTGGGCCTTAGGGCACAGTTCGATGACAGAGAGCTTGCCAAGCGTATCTAAGACCTGATTCAATCCCAGCATTGCCATAAATAGACAGATGGATAAGTAGGTAGATTGGGTAGGTAGGTTAGGTAGATAGGAAGGGGGGAGATTGTGAAGATCTAAGTTCAAGGACCGCTTGAGCTACACAGCAAAAATACTGTATCTAAATAAATAAATAGAAGAGGGATGAGATGGCTCCATGGGCAAAGTGCTGGCTGTTCAAGTGTGAGCAGATGAGGTGGAATTCCCAGCACCCACATAAAGCAGGACACAGCAGTGCACATCTGTGGTCCCAGGGCTACTCTGCAAGCTAGGAGGCAGACACAAGAGACTTCCTGGAAGCTCTCTGAAGCAGCCAGCCTGAGGTATGCAGCAGAGGACAAGAGACCTAGCTGCAGGCAAGGTGGGAGGCAAGGAATGACACCTGATGTTGTCATCACACCTACACACACCATGGCACCTATATACCACACTCACCACATTACACACACACACACACACACACACACACACACACACACACACACACACGTAATTTAAAGAATAAAAATAAGATGAGACTTCTCAGCTGGATGTGATGGCACACACCTTTAATCCCAGCACTGAGGAGGTAGAGGCAGGTGGATCTATGTGAATTTAACGCCAGCTTGGTGTACAGAGCAAGTTCCAGGACAGCTAGGGTGACACAGAGAAACCCTGTCTCAGAAAGAAAGAAAGAAAGAAAAGAAAGAAAGAAAGGAAGGAAGAAAGAAAGAAAGAAAAAGAAAGGAAGGAAGGAAGGAAGGGAGGGAGGGAGGGAGGGAGGGAGGAAGAAAGGAAGGAAAGAGAGAGAGAAAGGAAGGAAGAAAGAAAGAAAGAAAGAGGAAGAAAGAAAGAGAGAAAGAAAAGAAGGAAGGAAGACAGAAAGGAAGATTCCCATAATCTATCAATTTGGAATAATTGTTAGTCTAGTAAATGAATAAAAACAACAATAAGAGACCGTTGGGTAAAGTAAGCTGCCATGAAGAGGGAAAGGTAGAGTTTGACATCAAATCTTTCTTGTAGTACTAGTTGTGTTTGTAGATGAGAATGGAGTGATTGAGAGATGGCTGTCACTATAACTTTTGGATCTTTTGTGCCAATATATTTACTACTTAAAAATGGAACTATAAATTCAAATGTACAAAAGAAAATGGCAGGGCTGGACAGACGTCCTGGTGGCTAAGAGTGGTACAGCTCTCTCAAAGAACCAGAATTCAGTTCCCAGAACTCGTATTAGGCAGTTGAACTACCTGTGACTCTACCTTCTTGGGCATCCACATCTACATGCACATACACACAAATAACAAAATAAGCCTTCTAAAAAGAGAGCATGGTTATCAGTCTCCAATGGGTCTGTGCATAGCTCAGCACAGTTCAAAGATGGCCCAACCTTATGCGCCTGTGAATACCATATGTATAAGTAATTTGTATTAGATAAAGTATACTTAGAATAAAAGACTCCTAAAATGGAAGGCACACAGTCATTTTCTCTCTTTCAAATCTTTAACAATTTTAAATGAAAACAAACTAGTACATTCTCTGATTTAATTGTTCAAAAATAAAACTCAGCTAACCATTAAATCTGCATACATACAAGTGACCACTTCTGTCAGCATGTGTGTGAGACCAGGTGCTTTGGACTGTGGTGGGGGTGTGGGGTGTGGGGTGAATATTTCCTAGCATTTGAGATAGTCAAAGAAAGAGATTAAAAAAAAAAAAAGAATAGACATCAGTTAAGATCTTGTATTATGCAAATTCTTCTCACCCACAGGGGCCTGATGTACTTGTATCAATCATTCTGAGTGATTCACACTTCATGAGCTATCTTAAGTGATTGAACTAAACCTGGGGCAAATATTATTTTCTCCCTGCCCTGTCATCAAATCTGTCTGTCTAAATGGAGCTGGAATTATTAGGTTGGGGCATAGGAAGTCAGTGTTGTGTCAATGGTTCAAGGGAAGCAATTTTGAGACCTCACCTAATCTTTCCCTTCTTGTGATGATGTAGCCTGTATTGAAGACACTGTCAGTTGTCTGGGCCAACATCCATTTCCCCTCCTCTGTTAGCAGAACAATCATTGGCTCCCATTTAAGGAGGTGGTACATCTTACTTCAGAGTTAGGGAATTCCTCTTTCTTTTGCCAATGATTAGATTAGATTTGGGCATGTGTATAGTTCATGGCCGCTGGGATGTAAGAAAAGGCCGACAGAAGTTCCTAGGAGAAATTGGACATTGTCTGGTCCAGCTGGGCTGACCAGAATTCCAGCAGCCATCTGACAATGACAGAGCATTAAACACACAAACAAAATGTGTACAGTAAGGTACTTCAGCAAAGGAAGGATCTCAGTGATGCCATGGTGCCCCTGCGTTGAGCAGCTCTGAGCCTGGACTTCCCACCATGTCAAATAATAGGTTTCCTTATTGTTTAAGCTGTTTTGAGTTGTTTTTCTATTACATTTGAAATGTCTGTGATTGGTCTGACAAATGTCTTCACCATGCTGAGCAGTGTGGCGCCCAGGGAGTACATGCAAAAAATTCTCAAATGACTCCACTGTACTCCTCTGTTCAAGAATGTTTTAAGTCAGAAAAAGAAATGCATCGGGGCTGGAGAGATGCGTGAGCATGGAGGCTCACAGCCATCTGTAACTCCAGTTCTGGGGACTCCAGGGCTCTCTTCTGACCTCCCAAGGGACCTGGCACTCACGTGATGCACAGACAAAATAACCACACACATAAAATAAATAAAAATAAGTAAACAAATAAAAACAAATGCCTCCTCAATGCTATCACTCACCGGGGAAATACAAATGGCAACCACATGAAACCCACTGTATTCCACGTCGTTACAATTCAGAAGACAGACAATAACTAGTGTTGTCGATAGGTGACCTTGGCCTGCTCATATTTTGTTACTTGAAAATGGAAAACGGTGTGGTCACTTTGGAAATAGTTGGGCAGTTCCCCCCAAAAGGTAAACAATGAGTTTTCTTGGCCCCCAGCAGTATGCCCAAGAGAATTAGCTTTGTCCTAAATAGTGAAAACACATACAGAAGGGCTGAAGATGGAGTTCATCTGTAAAGCATTGGCCTACCACATGCAAAATCCTAGGCTCAACCTTCAATGTTAATTTTTTTTAAAGTTGGGAGCTAGGGACTGGAGAGATGGCTCATCGGGTAAGAGCTAATACCACTCACACTGGTGGCTCACAACTGCCTTTAACTCCAGCTTCAGGGAATCTGATGCTTCCAAATGTTAGATTTCCTAACCACTCCCCCATGACTGCAAATTCACTGACAAGATGCTTAGTCATCCCAGGGACTTATGTCCTACGTAATCCGTGCACGGTATGATCACATAATCTTTGTGCATTTGTGACGTAGTTACATAAGCCCATATGCACATGGAGGGGGATTGGGTTCCACATATCCTTCCTCCTCTTCCTGCACAATCTTTCCATAGGCCTATGCACACCCCTTCTGTTCCCTTCCCTAATAAACTCTTTTATGGGCTTTGCTGTGCCTCCTGGCTTTTCTGTCATGGTAAACAGCACCACTTAATGAATTGCACCCAGTACCCTGTACGGAGGTTTCCTCTATCTACAACTGCCCCCCCCCACCACTTTTCCATCTGCCCAGCTGTCAGACCTCTTCACACAACACCAGCTGCTTCAATTGGTGAGTTTCCCCTTTCCCTGGATGCGCAGAAACGACCTTCGACTGTCTGGTGTCCCTCTGTTGTCCCTGGGACTGAGGGCACTCCCGTCCACAGCCTTCATCAGCTACGGTCAGCCCCCATCGCAGGCTTCAATCTCTAGCCATTTCCCACACCTGTGGTGTGAGATATCATTCTTAGCCCCCCGTCCTCGGGCTGAGATATCATTCTTAGACCCCCATCCTCGGGCTGCATACACCCTGGCATACACTGAGCCCTCATGCTCTCGCCTGACGAAGCATTGAATGACTTGTGTCAACTGCTGATCCTCACTTGATCTCAGGGACGCCTGAGATTGTAGTCTTGGATCACGTTTGGTTTTTTATTTTTTACTTTTTCCTCTCTGCCGCAGTCACGGGAAATAAGGCTTCCTCTGATTAGCCCCACTCCTCCTCTGAGAAGGGCCTTTAATATCCTAAGGGATAACAATAAAAATGGCCACTTAATGACTCCTTGGACCCCGATATTCTATGGGAATTGTCTAACTCCTGCCAGCGAATAGGCAAATAGGAAGAGTTGCCTGATTTCCAGGCTTTTTTTAAACCTCAGCTCCACACCCTTCTTGATTCCTTCTCTCCTGCCCACGTGCTCCTGGCTGTGCAACCTGAACGTGAGGAATCTCTGACTACCGCTCTGGACCCTGCCAATGAGCCTCTGCCACTCTGACCTCTTACTCCCACTCCGGGTGTCTGCCCCTTCGGCTCCTCCTCTAGCCCCAAAGGCTTCCAGGTCTCTGTTTTAATTGTGGTAGAGAAGGCCACTGGGCTCGTGAGTGCCCTGGCCCACACGGGCCACCATCTGGGTCTTGTCTGAAGTGCCACCAAGGGGGACACTGGTCAGAAGACTGCCCCGGGCACCTCATGGAATGGGGACATCAAACGAAGACCACCCTCCAGCCCATCTCCTAGGCTTGGCATTGGGCGAGGATTGAAGGTACCCTGTTCTCAGCCCGACCACAGCCATCTCTCACAGGGTACCCAGGGTAGCCATAGACGTATCAGGGCAATCCATTTCCTTCCTTTTGGACACTGGAGCCACTTATTCAGTCCTGAGGGAGTTTTGGGGTCCCACCTCTCCTCATCTCCCTATTGTTAGGGTAAAGGGACAGCCTTACCTACTCACCAGACCCCACCACTTAATTGTATTTTCAGGGGTATCCCTCTCACCCACACATTTTTAGTTGTACCAACCTGCCCTGTGCCCCTAATGGGAAGAGATTCTCTAGCTAAGGTAGGAGCTTTTATTTTATTTCATTTGCTTCCCCATGTGCCTCACTCCAGACTCATCAGCAGCTCCTCTCCTCTCCTCCTCCTCCTCCTCCTCCTCCTCCTCCTCCTCCTCCTCCTCCTCTCCTCTCCTCTCCTCTCCTCCTCCTAGGCACCCAGCCTACTAGCTCTAACATTTCATTTCATTTCCCTTGCCAGCCTCTCAGGTGGACCCCAAAGTCTGGGATACACAGAACCCCTATATTGCTAGCACCATTCCCCTATTATTATCCAGTTGCAGGACCCTACCAGGTACATTACCCAAGCTCAGTGCCCTCTCTCACTCCAGAGCCTTAGGGGATTTAAACCTATCATGTCTGACCTCAGAAAAAAACTATGTCCCAGCTTTCTCTCTCACCCTAACCCACTGATAGCAGAGTACTAAGCATTATGATACCATGGCTACCAGCTCAAGATTTTAAATTCCCAGTGGCTGCTTCTTAATATGTTTAAAAATTCTTCTGAGCTCCAGAGCCAGCTTGAATCCACCTGGACAGGTCAGATCCACTTCAGATAAGTATAATTCAAACTTTTCCAGTCCCAAGACCCCCCCCCTCACCCTGGAACCCCTCAGGGACTCTCCCAAGGTAAATTTTTTTCTAAATTTCCTTTTCTACCTCCCCAGCACCTTGTCAGACCCAAACAGTGACAGAGCCCGAAGCAGTGGAAGATGATGGATGATTCCCAAAGCAGTGGAGGGCAATCCACTACCTCAGGACATCCGCCTACCTCAAAAGTCTCCTTCCCTATCCCCAAAAGTTAACCGATGCCCACCAAGTCAGCTGGAAGCAGTTTCGGGAGACACGACACACCCATTCCCATTCACCTGCCATTTTTTTTAGGATCAAAGAATCTGGAATATTAGAATTCCTAGCCACTCCCCCATGACCAAGCATGTGCTGGCAAGATGCTTAGTCATTCCAGGGACTTACATCCTACATAATCCATATGTGTAATCCATGTGCTGCATGATCATGTAATCTATGTGCACGCATGGCATAGCTATGTAAGCCCAAATGTGAATGTGTGGGGGAATCTATGAAAGCAGGTTTCACGCATCTCTCCCCCTCTTCCTGCACAATCATTCCCACAGGCCTATCACTCCCACAGGCCTATCACATCCCTTCTGTTCCCTTCCCTTAATAAACTCTTATAGTGAATTTTGTAAATAGCACCATTTAATGAATAATATTGTGCTGCTTAATAAATAACACCAAGGGCATCCCCAGCTCACACAGACACATTTGTAATACACAGGGGAAAAATGATTTGGGGCAGGCATAATGGCCTATTCCTTTCATCTCAGCACTCAGGAGTCAGAGGCAGGTGGACATCTGGGAGTCTAAGACCAGCTTGGTCTACATAGCAAATTCCAGACTAGGCAGGGTTACATAGAGAAACCTGTGGGGGGGGGCACAGAGACTCCATAGCATGGCCTTATTCCATCTTGACTCAAGGTCAGAGAGTCTGAGCTTGTTTTGTCCCGAAAGGCTGCATAATAGGATGTTTTGGCCTAACACATGGTTACCAGGTATTTTATACTTCAAGGACTAATTATAGGATGGTTTTCCATAAGGCATGGCTAGTAGATGTTTTGAGAATTAAGGAAGTGTTTCTATTTATCTGTACTTTGTGCCTTGAACCCTGATGTCCTTGAGAGGGGGAGGTCTTTTGCCTCTCCTCTTGCTGGTGTATAAAAAGCCCATGAGGAATAACTCCGCATGACTGTGGTATTGACCCAGAACCCTCCTGATGCTATTCTGTGTCTCTGTCTTTTATCTATTATTTCCTAATCCTCACACCTCCCTTCAAGGACTGTTCAATAGTTGGGTGAGACCCAGCAGAAACCATAGCTCAAAATAAATTTTTAAGTGATTTTTTTTAAGGTGATGCCTCAAAAGATGGCTTGATAATTAAAAGTGCATGTAACTCAGTCACTAGAGTTTTTGCCTAGTGTGGAGGAAGCCCTGGGAGGAAGCCCAGCAGTGTGCAAACGACCTGGTGGTGTGTGCAGAAGAGAACAGAAGCAAGACACAGCCAAGAGCCACCCTTTAAAAATTAGTATGGCCAATTTGATTAAAAAACATATTTTTTGGTGGCCATGGTAGTGTATGCCTGCAATCCCAGATGTCTGGGAGGCTGAGAGAGGAGAAGGATTACTGTGAGGCCAGCTGGAACAACACTGTGAGATCCCATCTCAGAAAGAAAAAAATGCAAGTGTAGCTTATCAGCAAATACTTACCTAGTGTGTGTCAGTCCCTGGGTTTTATCCCCAACACCACACACACACACACACACACACACACACACACACATATTGGGGAATATTATTTTAAGGTATGTTACTTTTGTTTATGTTGCATTTGTTGAACTCTGTGAAGCTGTGTTACTGTGTCTGTGTAAAACACCTGATGGTCTAATAAAGAGCTGAGTGGCCAATAGCAAGGCAGGAGAAAGGATAGGTGGTGCTGGCAGGCAGGGAGGATAGATAGAAGGAGAAATCTGGGAGGAAAACTCCAGGGTCAGGCACCCAGCTACACAGCAAGCCACAGAGTAAGAATAAGATTTACAGAAGTCAGAGAATGAGAAAAGCCCAAAGGCAAAAAGTAGATGGGGTAAATTTAAAGTTAAGGAAAGCTGTCAAGAAACAAGCCAAGATAAGATCAGGCATTTATAACTAAGAATTAGCCTTCGTGTGTGATTTATTTGGGAGCTGGGTGGTGGGCCCCCTAAAAGAGTAAAATACAAACAACAACACACATACAAAATGTTTTTCCCTAGTGTGATTTTTATGTGCTTAGTCATTTAAGCAAAAATAAACAAAAAGATTCTATCCTTCAGCAGACTATGTGTCTTATAAGATTAGTGTTCATCTCTGCCTCGGTACAAGCATCCTGCACATTTCACACATTGTCTTTCAGTTTTGCTTTGTTTTGTTTGTTGAGACAAGGTTTCTCTGTGTAGTCTGGGCTGTCCTGGAACTCACTTTATAGACCAGCCTGGCCTTGAACTCACAGAGAGCCTCATGTCTCTGCCTACCAAGTGCTGGGGTTAGAAGCATGCACCAGCACTGCCCAGTTCATATATTGTCTTACTCACTTTGTACAGTAAGTGAACAAATGGGCCTTGACATGTCTTAACAAGCATCCAGGTGTAGTTGCTGGCACTGGCCCACATTCTCTTATCTGTAAGATGGGTTAAAGTGGTAGTTTCCTCCAGGGGTGTGTGTGGATCCATGAACAACAGCTAAAGCTCTGCACCATCCCCAGCACACAACAGGAGTCAGTGAGAAGCCAGACAAGGTGGCCCACAACTTGTGTCCCAGCAGTCAGGAGGCAGAGACAGGTAGATCTCTGAGTTGGAGGCCAGCTTGGCCTACATATCAAGTTCCAGGTTAGCCAGGGCTGTGCAGCAAGACCCCATCCCCCAAAACAGAAAACGAACAACAAAGCGTCAGGAAGAGCTGGAGTAGCCATTACTGTGTCACCTTGTCATTATATTATGCCTGTGACCTTCTATTTACTCATCACAAGTGATTGTTTTAAAAATAGATACTTGAAGGCTAGGCATGCTGGCCAATGCTTTCAGTCCAGCACTGGGGAGGCAGAGGCAGACAGATGTTTCAGAGTTTGAGGCCATCCTGGTCTACTTGTCAAGTTCCAGGCCAGACAGACATCCCCCCCCTGTGTGTGTGTGTGTGTGTGTGTGTGTGTGTCCCCTTGTTTTATTACACAGTGTTACATATGAACAAGTGTTTGCCTGCATGTATGCCTGTGCACTACTTGTGTGCAGTGCCCATGGTGGCCAGAAGAGGGCACTGGAGATTCTAGAACTGGAGAAAAACGGTTTTGAGCAGCTACCTGGGTGCTGAGAAATGAACCCTAGTGTTCTGGAAAAGCCTCCAGTCTCTTAACCACCGAATCAGCTTTTCAGCCCCAATTATTATACAATTTAAAAACGGTAACAGCAACTTTCAGATTTTGATACCCAACCCCCAAAAAAAGTTTAGAAGTTCAAATTCATTAGCCTGAAGATTTCTTTACAGTTTACAAGTTTGTGAAAATATATAAAGTATCAGATTTTATTTTTTATAAACAATTTAGTCTGCACTATCATTTTCCCAGTGCCTATCTCTTTTTAATTACTCTACTAAGTTTAAAATACTACAGCCTGGGCCAGTGAGCTGGCTCAGTGGGTAAACGCACTTGATGTCAAGCCTGATTGATGATCTGACTTTGGTTTCCAGGGTGTACATGGTAGACAGGAGAGCGGACCATACAGGAGTGCTGTGGCATGCATGTGGGGGATGACACCCCACACTGAACGAAGGAATGAATGAATGAATTTTTAAAGTATTTAAGGAAGATGTACTTTAAAACATTGCTAATGTTAAAAAACAGGCTCAGCACTTACTATAGTATCTAGAATGCAAACTGCTAATTGAATAGTGTGATATTAATTTTAAATGTAATACCTGTCAGTAATTAGAGCTGGACATAAAAAATTAGTGAAAAATATATAGATTATAAGATAATCTTCAGAATAAAAATGAGATCAATTTATAACAATAGTACTGATGATTCTGTTTAAACTCCTAACCAGCAGGACCATGAATCCATAGGAGTTAGCTGAGAAAAATCTTTAGGTTGGGTCACTCTAGTTCTTTAAATGTACAGTGTACATTTTTAATGTACGGTCACCTGTTAGTTCATAAGTCCCTTCACCTGGTTCCCCAGAGTGAGGCGGTCTGTGCTGGACAACCTTGCTTGTCAGCTTGACACACTTGGAAAGAAGGACTCTCAACTCAGAAACTGATTTCATCAGATTGGCTTGTGGGCGTGTCTAGGGAGCGTTGTCTTGGTTGCTGATTGGTGGAGGAGGCCCTGCCCACTGTGGGCAGTACCATGCTTGGGTAGGCAAATGAGGAGCCAGCCAGTCAGCAGCATTTCTCTGTGCTCTCTGCGCAGTCTCAGGCTTCAGGTTCCTGCCTTGGCTTCCTTGCTAATGAACGGTAACCAGTGAGATAAATTAATCCATTTCCTCTCCAACTTGTTTTTGATCAGAGTGGTTTATCGCAGCTACACAGCCGCAGCTAACCGGAACACAGGCTCACATACTTATACAGAAGGTGCAGTAAGAGTTGTTCCTCTTCACGGATCACGACGCTCTGTGAAGCCCTTCTTTTTTGACAACTGGAAGGCAATGGCCTGGATAATGTGACAAAGTAGACTTAACCCTATCTAAATTGTTCACGTTCTCAAATGTATTGATTTACTATGAGTCGTTTGAGATAGTAATTTGTGTCTCTAGTGTTAGAATTAGGATGGAATCTTTTAGAGGTTTTTGGTCTTTTCCAATGTTAATGTCTCTTGCATGTACATACCACGCCACAGACAAAAAGGTGAAAAGGAACTTTAAGAAGTTTACATCAGCCGGGCAGCAGTGGCACTCGGGAGGCTGAGACAGGCAGATCTCTGTGACTTTGAGCTTGATCTACAAAGGGAGTTCCACAACAGCTAGGGCTGTACACAGAGAATCACTTTCTTACAAATAAACAAATACATAAAAATGGCTGGAGAGATAGTTCAACGGCTAAGAGCGCTAGCTACTCTTTCAGAGGGCCAGAGTGGATTCCCAGAACCCACACGATAGCTCACAACCGCCTGTAACTCCAGTTCCAGGAGATCCGACATCCTTGAACAGACATGCATGCAGGCAAAACACCAATGCACATATAAAGAAAGAAAGAAAGAAAGAAAGAAAGAAAGAAAGAAAGAAAGAAAGAAAGAAAGAAAGAAAGAAAAAATAAATCTTCAAAAAGAAGTTTAAATCAAAATAGTAAGATGGGTAACCAGTTAAAAGTTACTGAAATTTTGTTTCAGCGCAAATATTTACATGTAAAGAAGTAAAGCACAATATTGAATTTGAATAGTAGATTTAATACAAATAAAAATTGCTAAAAGTTTCAAACATTTCTAGCAGCCATTTTGCCCACTGCTACTCTCCCTTTCCACCCCTAATTATGAGCTTACAAATGTACCTTATTTGAGTGTAAAGCTGTTCACCTTCATGAAATTGAACACTTACTACGTGGCTCTGCATTGACGGGATACAAAGAGTATACCCAAGGCCAAAGCTTGGTCCCCATGTCACTCAGAAGAGCTTCCGCAGCATATAACTCACTAATGGGGCTTTGAAAAGAAAGCCCGGAGAATATAAGAAGCACAAATCCCCTCCATGGTATGGATGAGCGGCATAGGAACAACCACAGTGCAGCGTGTCCCCAACCTCCACTTGAGGAGAGGGGGCAAACATAAGGAAGAGAAAAGAAACTCTGAAGAGCATTCTTCCAGTTCCGGGCCATTTGTGTCTCCACGGGCTTCCAGATCAGCTTGAATTAGTGTTCCCACTTGCTCTTAGGGAAAAGAGTGTGTTCACTGAAAGGTGAGGATGAACAGAGAGACCAGGAAATCTATGTTGGAATCGAGTCTATGTGTTCACACCATAACTGTCCACTTCACCTCACCATATGTGACAGAGGACAGAAAACAGAAGAGCTGACCTTCTCACCTTGGGCATTTGCAGGGTTAGATGTCACCAAACAGGCAGTGCTTGCAGAGGCCACAAGAGGCTGTCAGGCCCACTGGGACTGGAGTTACAGAAGATTATAGGCCATCGTGTGGGTGATGGGAATCCAATCTGGGTCCCATGGGAGAGCCACCAGGGCTGGTAACTACCTAGGCATTCCTCCAGCCTCAGACTCACAGAGATCAGCCTGCCTCTGCCTTCCGAGTGTGGGCCACTACATCTGGCCTCTAGGGTGATTCTGAAAAGCTTAACTTGATATCCATGCAATTTTTGTGTACAGGCACATGGAATCATGTTCCAGATGTGGGTATTGGCCTCTGGCTTTCTGCTGCATGCTAATATTTCTGCTAATCCGGATGCCACCTGTTCTTTGTGGCATTAGAGAGGTCAGGGAGCACCGTCCTAACAACCTCCCAGAGACCAGTGGAATGTCAGGCAGACCCCTCCTCCTCTTCCTCTTCCTCCTCCTCCTCTCCTGCTGCTTTTTACCTAACCATTTAGCATTCTTTTCCCCCACTTTCCAGCAAAAGTCAGTCCAAAGAGGATGTGATGTAATTTCATAAAACATATATAAGAAAATCTCATTTCTGTTATTCCTCAATGTTTCAGGTTTTTGCTTTGTGAATATAAAGACAACCTAGGATTTTAAAAGATGTTTTATGAGAGATGGCTCAGCAAACAGTTCAGAGCACTGACTGCTCTTGAGGAGGACCAGGTTTGATTCCCAGCACCCACATGGCAGCTCACAACCATCCTCCAGTTCCATGGCATCCAGTGCTCTGACCTCCTGAGCCCCAGGCACACGTGTGCTACACATCCATACATGGAGTCAAAACAATTATACACATAAAATAAATAACTCTAACAAAATTAAAGGTATCTTTTGATAATCATAGACAGTTGAAAAGCACAGAAAAACATAAAGAAGAAAATAATTGATAATCCTACATCCAGACAACCATTGCTTATAGTTTCTTCCAACCCCTTGAGTATATACAGAGAGAGAGAAGTGGGGGGAGGCTTTCAGTTTTGTCTTTTAAAGTAATGATTCAACTTTTTGTTTGTTTATTTTTGAGACAAGGTCTCACTGTGGAATTTACTATGTAGATCAGGTTGTCCTTGAACTCACAGAAATATGCCTGCCTCTGCCTCTCAGGTGCTAGGACTCAAAGGCTGTGTGTGTCTTGTTCTTTTCAGGGTTAGGGATGCAGTCTGGGGGCTCATGCTTGGTATTCTGTGGCTAAGCTAATTCCCCAGGCTACTCATGTCTTACATTAAAATCAGGACACACATGAGGAAAAGACACAGCCTCACTAAGCTCTAGAATTGAAGTGTACCTACCTTTCTTACAGTTCCGCAGGGAAGAGCACCATGCATGCATGGCCTGCAACTTCTGTGTAAGCAGCAGGAAAGAACAGCATGTCTGTAAGGGAGTGAGGGTGGGGCTCAGTGGCTTGGAGCCTCACTTAATTGTTCTTACATTATTTATTTTGTTCCCATGTGTTGTATGTGTGGCTGTGAACCTGTGGAGGTCATTTCCACCCTGCAGGCTCCTGGACGCCAGCTCAAGTTATCTGTCTTGGCAGCAAGTGTCCTTACCCAATGAACCTCCCGAGCTTCATTTTACTGACGTCACTAAGCAGTCTGTCCCTGATCGCACTGTCCTTTTGTGACAAGAAATTATAACGCTGCCTGTTTCCAGTATCCTAGTCGGTTAAGAGAGCAACGGTTAATTTTATGTGTCAACTTGGCCGGTTACAGTGCCCAGTTCTTTTACACTGATGTGAATGTTTCCGGGAAGGGACCCATGGCTGGTGAGGCTGAGTCTCCAGAATTGATGATATATTTTAAAGATTGAATACCAGAACTCTACTTTTGAACTCGAGAGTAGTATAAACACAGACCCCCCCCCCCCCCCCCCGTTTTTCAAGACAGTATTTCTCTGTAACAGCTCTGGCTGTCCTGGAACTCACTCTGTAGACCAGGCTAGCCTCAAACTCAGAGATCCGCCTGCCTCTGCCTCCCAAGTGCTGAGATTAAAAGTGTGCGCCACCATTGCCTGGTGAAGCACCTTTCTCTTCTTTTAAAAAAATAATTTATTTATTATTTTTAGATGCTTTTGTATGAGGGTGTCAGATCCTCTGGAACTGGAGTTATAGACAATTGTGAGCTGCCATCTGGGTGCTGGGAACTGAACCTGGGTCCTCTGGAAGAGCAGCCAGTGCTCTTAACCTCTGAGCCAACTCTCCAGCCTCAGCCCGTCTCTCTCTCTCTCTCTCTCTCTCTCTCTCTCTCTCTCTCTCTCTCTCTCTCTCTCTTTCTCTCTCTCTCTCTCTCTCTCTCTCTCTCTCTCTCTCTCTCTCTCATTTTTCGAGACAGGGTTTCTCTGTGTTGTTTTGGTGCCTGTCCAGGAACTCACTCTGTAGACCAGGCTGACCTCAAACTCACAGAGATCCACTTGCCTCTGCCTCCCAAGTGCTGGAATTAAAGGTGTGTGCCACCACTGCCCAGCACGCCTCTCATTTTTAAAGCAAGCAAAACATGAGGTGACATTTACAGTTCACCTAAGCAAATGTAAATGCAGCGGGGTGCACCTGGTGTTACTTCTTACCATCTTTGGTCACGTGAAAAGAGCGAAGAATAATGTTTTAGGTGTTTGCCTTTCCCACAGATAGGGAATTTTTTTAAAAATTTTTTTTAAGTGTATCTACTTTTTTTTTTTTCTCGAGACAGGGTATGTAATTTTTTTTAGAAGGCCACCTTGTAGTAAGAACATTTTGCACTCTGTTTACACAGTGTACAGCAAGTTCACAGCTCTTTTTACACAGGCTCCCACGGTATGGATCTTTGGATGTGGATAATATTTGGACATTTAAAGAGGCTTTGCAGCAAAACGCCTTTGAGGTAACAGGTTACCTTCCATTGCTGGGTGAGTCTCATCCAGTCAAGCCCTGGAGAGAAACAGTATGATAGGAAGTTAGAAGGGAACCTGAGGAAAGGGAGGGACTATGGGAAGTGGGGGAGTAGGAAAAGGGGGGTGGAACGGGAGAGGGGTGAGTGTGTCAACAAAATGGTCCTTAAGAACATCAAATACTGACATTTTAACCAAGTGTGGTGCATGCCTATAATCCTAACACTCAGAAGGATAGAGGATGGAGAGTTTGAGACCAGCCTAGACCATAAAGACCCCCCCAAAGGCATTATTAGATACCAAATACAAGTGCTACCTGCTTCATAGAACAAAATAGGAGCTTATAAATGTTAGTGAGTAGGGTCAGCAAGTAGGCTCATTGGGTAGATTGCTTCTTGTGCAGGCCTGAAGACCCAGGTTGGATTCCAAGAACCCATACAAAGCCAAAAGGAGAGGTTTGACCCCACAAAGTTGTCCTTTGACCTCCACAGGTATACCACAGTATGTTTGCCCTCTCCCCACACACTGATGATGATGATGATGATGATGATGATGATGATGATGATGATAAAATTTAAAACCTTAGCAACATGGAGCTGGAGAGATGTCTCAGCAGTCGAGAGCATGTATTACTCTTTCAGAGGACTTGGGTTCAGTTCCCAGCACCCACATGGCAGTTCACAACCACCCCTATCTCAAGTTTCAAGGACCACAAAGCCCTCTTCTGGCCTCTGAGGGCACAAGCACACACATGGTATACATATATGCATGTAGGCAAACACTCATGCATAGAAAATAAAACATCAGCAAGAAATAGTCTATAAAGGGCTGGAGAGATGGCTCAGTGGTTAAGAGCTCTAGCTGTTCTTCCAGAGGTCCTGAGTTCAATTCCCAGCACCCACATGGTGGCTCACAACCATCTGTAATGAGATCTGGTGCCCTCTTCTGGCATGCAGGGATACATGCAGACAGAACACTGTATACATAATAAATAAATAAGTCTTTTTTTTTTTTTAAGAAAGAAAAAGAAATAATCTATAAGAAGCATTTCATTAGCTCTGAAGTAGATCTAAATGACACTCCAGGAAGTAAAATTGTAAGCGATTCATCTTTAAAATGGGAGTCATTTTCCATTTAGACAGAAGAGAAAATTAATAAACTGGAAGACAGTTTCAGAATACAGTTCAGAAGCAAATAGTGCAAAAGCATTTTTCAGAAAGCAGTCTAGAAATAATTTAAAAATGTGAAAAAGATGTTGAGTTTAATCTAATCAGATCCAGTAAATTCAAGAGATGTCTCCAAAGAGGTAACAGCTAACACTTTGCCAAGGTGGTTAAAGACACCAGTCCTCAGACCCAAAAGTCCAGACACATACAAGCAGGGGATGGGGAGAAACACACACAGAGACCTAGGATTGTAAACATTCAGAACTCCAAAAACAGAGGAAAGCTGAACTCAGCACCTGAGTGCCCTGTGTATGTGCAGAATATAATAATATATAAATAATATAACACAATATAAATAAAAATAAAGAAAAAAAAGAGTCAGGTGTGGTGGTACATGGCTTTGATCCCAGCTCCAGTGAGGCAGAGGCAGATTCTGTGAGTTCAAGGCCAGCCTGGTCTCTATAATGAGCTCTAGGCGCTAGCTACAAATGTAACTGCCTCAATAAAAATAATTAATTAGCTAATTAATTAAAGAGAGAGAGAAAAAAAAAGCAATAAGAGTGGCTGTATGAAGCAAGTTAATGGTGTCAGGGCAATTTTTTTTTAATCTGGTGTGGCTAAAAAGATTAAGCCAAAGCATTACTAGAAATGAAAAAGAATTGTTACCTAATTCACTAAAACGATGCACAAATTCTACACCCATATGCACCCTAAGTCCTCTACACCTTAATGTCAGAGAAAGCAGTTACTGCCCACTCCACTCAAGGCTGTCCCAGCGTCCTTGCCTGACAACATACCACACGCAGGAAACAAGTCAAATGTTAGAGGAAATGAGAAAGATCCAAACTGCCACATGCAGTTACTAACCACACAGAAAACCCCAAGGAAACCAAGGGGAATTATTGATCCAGAAGAGAATTTGTCAATCACCATATATTTCCATACAGTAAAAAATATTGATAAGAAAAGGTAATGTTTATAAAAATGCCATTATCATGTCAAATGAATATCACTTAAATCTAACAAAAGTTTTACAACACTGGTTTAGAGAAAGGATATACCTTGTTACAAAACACCAAGGAATGCCTTAAGGTTGAATTGGAGTCACCGAGACGGCTCAGTAAGTGAGGACTTTGCCCCAAGGCCGACGGCCTGAGTTTGATTCCTGAAGCCCACGGGGTGGGTTGAGAGCCAGCTCCTGAAAGCTGTCCTCTGACTTCCATGCCCATGCCATGGCACACACAGGACACCCCATAAATAAATGTAATAGTAATAATAACAAAAGATCCAATCAGTGTTCCTGGGAAGACACACCAACCCTGTATACCTCACAAACCAAGTCTAATTAGGGGAAAGACTTAAAGGTAGAAGAGGAAACTACAGCCCAGTAAACAATTTAGGAGAACATTACTACACCCTCACAATGGGTAGAATTTGAAAAACAAGACAAAAGCTGAGCACGGTGGTGCACACCTTTAGTCCCAGCCCTCAGGAGGCAGGGGCAGGTTTGTCTCTATGAGTTCAAGCCAGCCTGGTCTACAGAGTGAGTTCCAGGACAGCCAGAGCAACACAGAGAAACCCTGTCTCAAATAAAATAAAATAAATAAATAAAACAAGACAAAAATACCAACTCAGCAAAGAAAAAGTTGACAAATTCTATGAGACAGAAACAGGAGGAGAAGCAGCAGGAAGAGGAGAAGCTGGAGGAGAAAGGGAATAAGAAGAGAAGCAGGAGGAAGAGGAGGAGCTGGAGGAGGGGAACAAGAAGAGAAGCAGGAGGAAGAGGAGGAGCTGGAGGAGGGGAACAAGAAGAGAAGCAGGAGGAAGAGGAGGAGCTGGAGGAGGGGAACAAGAAGAGAAGCAGGAGGAAGAGGAGGAGCTGGAGGAGGGGAACAAGAAGAGAAGCAGGAGGAAGAGGAGGAGCTGGACCAGGAAGAGGAAGAAGAGCTGGAAAAGGCAGAACCCCAATGGGCACTAGCAGTAGTAAGGATTAACCAGCTGTGACATATTCCCTCGGTGGACATCTATCTATACAACAAAGAGAATCACGACACCACGTGGTGGGAGTTTCCACAGCTAACTTGACACTGGCGTTAAACCTACCGGGAAGGAAGAAAACACAACACCCTGAAGATGACATAAAGTTTGCTTTTTTTCATATAAAGGTGACAAAAAGCCGGTTTTCCAGTGTCTTAGGGTCGTGTGTGTAAACATAATTATAATGCAAGCAATGGATGGTGCTGTCCCAAAGGGGCCTCCTGTGGACATTAACATTCTCATTTTTCACGAAGCTGTTCAATGTGAGCACGCATTTTATTTCCTTCTCCCTTTCATTCTTTTATTTCATTCCTTTAATTGTGCAGATATTCAGGAAGTGCTTTACTGATTTGATTTCACTATCAAATGTTAAATCTGTCTTATTTCCATGATCTTGGCTAGCGTGCCTAGACTCCAGTGGTCTCCGCTTCGCTTCCTAGAGGACTAGCCTCTTGAAGCTTCGCTCTTGGGCAGGGGTTGAAGGCCTCAAAAGTGTGAGGCCTTGGGAATAGAACCCAGCTCTCACCCTCTCTTCCTCTTCCCTCCCCTTGTTTGGTCTTAGTCTCAGGTAGACTAGGCTGTCTATGAGTTGATGGCCTCAACCTCCCCACAGCTAGTATCCAAGTCTGGGTCACAACCATTCACCATTCTGTTACTGATTCAGTGTAGAGGACCTTGAGACTCAGGGCTTTCCTGGTGGCTTGTCACTGTGTGCTGCAGATCTGGTGCTGTGTGCCCCCCGCTCCTCACATTCCTGTACCTTTCTGGCAACCTGAGCCTGAGCTGCCAAGACCCACTCCTTCCTTGCCAGCAGGGCTCAGACTTTGAAGACATTCTTTGTTCTAACGATGTCCACATTGAGTAACTCCAAAATAATAATGCTATTTTCTTCAAACTTGGTCTGAACGTTAACCAAGGAGGGATGTCTCAACTGTTAAGAGCAGGTACCCTGCTAGGCGTGGTGGCTCACCCTTTAATCCCAGAACTTGGAGGCAGAAGCAGGCGGATCTCTGAGTTCGAGGCCAGCCTGGTCTACAGAGCAAGCTCCAGAATAGCCAGGGCTACACAGAGAACCCTATCTAGAAAACAAACAAGTAAACAAAAAAGAGCAGACCTGAGTTTGATCCCAGCACCCATGTCAGGTGACTCACAAGTGCCTGTACCCCCATCTCCAGAACTCATCTGACACCATTGGCCCCCCAATGGGCACTAGTACTCACAAGCACATAGACCCATGCAAATATACATAATCAAAAAACAATAAAACAACTATTTTTAAAAGGAAAAGGGTTAACCAGGGAGTCACAGAAAGACCTGGTATGGGTATGTCACCCACCCTCTGTGTGATTGAACCTCTCAAAACTCCCTCGATCAGCAGACCTACATCTGTAAAACAGTGATGTAAGAAGTACGCAGGGTGTTCTTAGAAGCTGTGGCTATGAGCCTCCTATGAGAAGCCAGTACACACTATCTAACACATTGCTTCCATTTGGAGGTTCACCAGATGGGTTTGTTCTTGCATTCCATAATTCACAGCTACAGGCTTTACACCCTCCTTCTACTTCCGCCAGAGAAGAGACACTCAGCAGCCCCACACTTGGCAATAAAGGTCGAATGCTGTATTAATTTTTGGCAGGAGTTAATAGCTTTCCCAATAAGCTGAGATTCTCATCGGTGTATTTGTTTGCACTTGCAAAAGGCACCAACAAACCCAAAGAAAGCATAACTGAGAACTGGTAGAGGAAGAAATGTTGATCCCCAAATTCCTCTTTGGGGAATTCAAAATACACAATAGGCACAGCTGCTCTAGATTCCCACCAGAAATTAGCAGATAAGTTATCATTGAAATTCAAAGTTGTGACATCTTTAGATAAATATTTGTCCTTGATTTTTCACAGCCTCAGATGCAACAGAAATCTGGAAGGCTTCGCGGTCTGGCCCAGAGAAGATCTTTTTAAAATCGACAGTTCTAAAACGTGGTTGAAACAGAGCCTCGGCTGGATTTTGGCAGCAGATCTGCCAGCCACTCTTCTTTTGGCACCACGGGGTCCAGGCCTCCGCCTCCCACCACCTTCAGCCTGCTCCTGAAGATCGCTCTTACCCCTGAAGGCCACAGATTTGGTACCACTTATCAGAATTCCTCTCCTACTGTGCCCACCCAGGAGTGCCAAGATGCTAGCCGGAAGCCTTAGGAAGGATGCCACAGGGAAGACTGTTGAAGACTTCTCAATTCGAACGTCACTATGGGCAAACTGCTCCCAGCAACAAAGAGCAGAAGCAATTCCCTCAGATAACCCCTCTGGTTGGCTATTGGCTTCAGTGCTCTATCCAACTGCCCACTTCCCTTACACAGGTAGCTCCTGCCCGGCTGGAAGTCAGTTCTGGCAGAGGAATGAGGCCTTTGCCTCTTCACCAGGACTGGGGTACCTTCATACACAGCAGAGGCCCAGGACTGGGGTACCTTCACACACAGCAGAGGCCCAGGACTGGGGTACCTTCATACACAGCAGAGGCCCAGCACTGGGGTGCCTTCATACAAGCAGAGGCGCGGGACTGGGGTACCTTCATACACAGCAGAGGCGCAGGACTGGGGTACCTTCACACACAGCAGAGGCGCAGGACTGGGGTACCTTCACACACAGCAGAGGCGCAGGACTGGGGTACCTTCACACACAGCAGAGGCCCAGCACTGGGGTACCTTCATACAAGCAGAGGCGCAGGACTGGGGTACCTTCATACAAGCAGAGGCGCAGGACTGGGGTACCTTCACACACAGCAGAGGCGCAGGACTGGGGTACCTTCACACACAGCAGAGGCGCAGGACTGGGGTACCTTCACACACAGCAGAGGCGCAGGACTGGGGTACCTTCACACACAGCAGAGGCCCGAAAGTGGGGAAAGCACCTATTGTTAGAGGAATTTCTCCCTTATCTCAGTGTCAGCTGAAGAGGCCTCCGCACCCCTCCCTGATCTCTCTTCCTGAGAAGGGAGGACACAGAATCCAGTCCTGGGCTATCCTCTGCCTGCGCTGTTTAGACCGTGGACAATATTAAGTCTATAATTTACGTTTGTTTAAAATCGTTACCCCTTCTCCAAGTATGTGTGTCTACAGAGTAATTAGGTATCTTTTCCCATATGTCACCCCTTCCAGTCCGAGTCATCTGGTACAGAGGGTTGTTGGTTTTCCTATTCAACCTCCCAGGCTACCGCACCCCACCCCCACACTCCTTTCCTCCTCCACCACACACACACACACACACACACACACACACACACACACACACACACACACACTCAAGCTTTCCTCCTCTCCTGCTCCACTCTGTTAGACAGGTTCTCTCAGTAGCCCAGGCTGGCTTCGAACTCTCAGTCTGCAGTCAGCAGCCCTGACAGCAGACAGCTGTATAAGTCTGTGGCCCCAGACCTCACATAAAAGGCTAAGGCCCCCTTCTCCTCCAGTCAGGAATATAGTAGCTGCTCAATACAGTAGCCACAAGGGCCCTCAAATCTACAGGGACTAGAGCACTGACTGGGGCGTTCCTCTCGGAGTCTCCCAGGTCACCCTCCCCACCCGGGGACCACTCCTCCTCGGGGTCAGTGCCACGCCCCCACGCCTTTCCTCAGCCACTCCCAAGGCCTGGCGCTGGTGTCCCACCCCGCCTGGTGGGTGTGGCAGGGATCTGCGCCACCCCTTGCGTCTAAAGAGGGCCGGAGGGGCAGGGACCGGGTCTGGCAGCCACACCCACGTCCCTCTCCATCCTCGGTCCCCTTCCCTCTTCCACCGGGGTCCCTTGTCCCTTTAGAGATCCTGCCCCTCCGTGGTCCCCCCGGTTCCCGTTCCTTAGAGAGCCCCATGCCTCTAGGGTGCCCATTCTTTCGGAGTCCTTGTCCTTTAAGGTACGGTTCCTCCGGGATCCCCCACCCCAGCCCTGGTCCCTCCGGGATCCCCACCCTTGCACCCCGCAGCCCCCCATCCCTCCAGCACCCCCCACACACCCCATGCCAGAGCTCGGCGAGAAGCGGGTGGAGGATCTCGGCGGCCGCCCCCTCCCCCGCCTTATAAAAAAGAAATTGACTTTTGTTTGGAGTTTGTGAAAAGTGGGTCTCGGGGCCCAGTCAATGGGGCGCCCCGCGGCGCGGGCTGAGTGGGGCTGGAGCGCCGCGCTCCGCCGCGGCCCCAATTAATCCGCCCTTTGTGCGGCCCGCGCCGCCCCCGGCGCTCGGCCCGCGGCATTGTTCGGCCGCGCCGGCCGCGGGATTTACCCTTTTCAAACAGCGGGTTTTGTCCGGCGCAGTTCGAGCGGAAGTTTCTCACTGACAATTTGCCCCAAATAGATAGATTTGTCAGCAGCGACCTTCGGGAAGGAAGCAAAAAGCCACCGGCCTGAAGGTTGGGCCCCCGGACCAGGACTCGCCGCCCCACCCGGGACCCCGCGCACCCGCGGCCGGCGGCTGGGATCCGCGCCGCGCTTTTCCCCATCTGTGAAATGGGACGGCGGGCGGCGGGCCAGCGGGCAGGCCAGAGCTCGGCTCCGCGGGCGCCCATCACCCGGGGCTCCTCTCTTCCCCACCAGCCTCACTTCTGCAACTGAAGGCCAAAACCCCAGCCAGGCCCCGGCCACCGCGCCGCAGCTCGAAAGGTGGGTCACGCCGACGTGCTCAGAGAGTGCACGTGCGGCCCCTCTTCTGCCCTTCTTAACAGAGTTGTCAACCGAGTTAAGTCACAGGTGGTGCCTTTGTAAGACCGGCTATTGTCTCCTCATAAGTCAAGATAGAAAACGCTTTGTACTGCTCGGCCATGATCTGCAGCTCTCCACTTGGGAGTCGGCTTGCTAGATTGCCCCACCCCCACCCACCAGAGACATTCTCCTACCAAATGACCTCACTTAATAAGCAAATTTTAAGTGGGGGTAACAAGCTGTTGGTGAGAAGAATAGTTACTGATTTCTTCACTTAATGGCGAGCTTGAGTCTTAAAATACACACACCACACAGAGCTGCGAGCGCTCCAAAGACCTGAGCTGTGCTCATGCGGTTGGCTCATTTTCTATCTCCCTGTGAAAAACGCAAACGTGGGGTGTCCACAGTATCTGTTTCAACTGTACCCAGGCGATTGTTTGCCTCCCTTCCAGAAGATTTCTTTGCTTGTTGCACATGAGAGAAAAATGGAAACAAAACAGAAGCGTTTTTTGTTTACCCATCAGGTGAATACACGCTTGAGCACCATGCGGAGGAAGCCCTAGGTGGTCTTCAACAACATTTCAGCGGTTAAGAGCTACAATTTAGCGACGATGACAATACGCACACAGTGTCAACAGTATTTAAACAAACATCCCAGACAACAGAATAATGGTTATTAACGATGATGCTTTGAGCTCCTGACAAATTTCCTATGGCTGTCTGCAGCCCAGCAGCTGCGAGCCAAGCCAGCCCCCCCTCGCCACCCCCCCCCCGAAAAAATCCCAAACCTGTATCAGTGCATCATTTAAACGTCCCATTGGCAGTCGTATGTTCCAGAACAGTCCTTTGAGTGCAACTCAAGTGAATGTCTTAGTAGAAGCCATGGAGCCCACGGTAGGAACGTCTTCCATGCCCAAAAGACTGTGACCACTCTGCTGGAAAGAAAACAAGGTCCGCAGGGCTGAGCGCGGCCTGCTTGCTGCTCTGTGACCTCCAGCCCAGGGTGACGTAGCTGCGGACCGCAGAGCTCTAGCCTGCGCACACTTGTACAGGTGTTTCCAAACTGGTGAATTGTGTTACTGCACTAAAGCACACAGCTCCCGGGCTTTGAAGATACTACAGGAATCACAAAGGCGGGAAAAGACTATTTTGCATAATTTCTTTCTCCCTCTTCCAAACACTAAATTTAAAATTCATGTTAGAGCTAGGATTTGAGCTCAGTGGGAGAGGATGGTAGGTCCTGGGCTTGATCACCAGCATAGCAATACATCAACAAAAACTACTTAGTGATGAGGGCCTTGTAGAATGAATTCATTCCCTGTACACCCCACATATACATACAATTCGAAGCACTATTTAACTAAAGTAACTGGAAATGACTGTGAACTAGAGAAAATTGGTTAAGTACACATTATTGTAAGTAAGCATAAATTCATGGACTAAATTCTAAGTATTTTGCATAGTTCTTTTGCATAGTTATTTGGTATCCTATCATCACTAAAAGACCTCAAAACATCAGAGTCTCAGCCTTAAGAAAAGGCCACCTGAACATTTGTATCCTGTCTTGCAGAGATACACATGAATTGTATGTGGTGAGGGAGGGTGTGGAGAAACCCGCTGTTTCCACTATTTCATTAGTTAGTATTCTAATCTGATAGAAATGTTAGACTTCAGATCACTCACTGTTTCACCTACCCCAAATTCCATTTCCGTTCCATGTGAAGTTTTTCAAACAGATGAGAAAGTCTTGCAATCTAGTTCTTGAGTTGTGAACTCCTGTACCTGAAAGGCCAAATCCTGTGCTCCCAGCAAGCAATCACCGCATGCCCTGAAGCATGAGATCTGATTACCCCTATCATCGTCTTGGCTTGCCTAGATACAGACGTTATTAACGCTGTAGTTTAGCCAGCCCTTTTTTAAAGCGCAGCTGCAGCATTTGACTTGGGGACCTCCTGTGAATCCCACTGGTTGACTCCTTCTCCCAAAGCACTTGGGCTTGGGGGGGGGGCGGATTTGTTTTGTTTTGGAGGGTAAATTTTTGTGGGTCTTCTTGTTTCATTTGTGTGTGTGTGTGTGTGTGTGTGTGTGTGTTAGCAGACTCTTCCTTAAATAGCCACTCTGCATCTTTGTAAGTGATGTGGATTCTGAAATTACTGAGAACAACAGAGCACTGTGTGAACTACACCCCTTGGGAACAAAGCATACCAGGGTGTTGGATGTCTCACTGAGACTGATATTAAAGACTGTAAGTATTCTCCAATGTGTTAGCCACATTTTAACCAAGCTACCGGTTTTAACATTTGTTTCTGTTAGTGCTGAAATGATAATTTATTTTTAAGCTAAGAGGCCCAATTTGTCAATCCACATTGATCAGATTTGGTGATTAATTGCTTATTCTAATCATTGGCTTTTTCAGAATGTGCGTGAATAGTACCTTACAGTGTTTCTCTTGTAACATCAATCCATCCACAGGACAGAAAAAGACATCCCACCTCCCCCCATCCCCACCCCCCCCCCCCCCCCCCCCCCCCACCCCCGGCTTACCACCCCTTAGGACACAGAGAGGGATTTGAAGGAAAGTGTGAGATGACACAGGTTGAAGCCACAGAAACACTGCACTATCCCTTCAGGACGCACAGGACACTGCTCCGTGTTCTCCGGGTTTCAGTGGGAACTGAGGAAAGCTGTTTTAGTTGGAGCTTCCAGAAGCCTCCCTGGGAGATGAGGGTGGCTTCCTGCTATGGAATGGATATTAAAGAAGAATTGGAGATCTGGATTCTTGGGTGGTCTGTGTTTTCAGATGAGTGACTGAAGACAGGATTTGTCTTTGGAGGGGTCCCAGTTTCCTCATTTGGAAGGAGTGCTGAGATTCGTTCTGACTCATGTGTTCTGAGAGTCCGGGGTACAAGAAAATCAAATAGACCCGGTAAATTGTAGGAAGTGAAGAGCCTGAAGAAGGATGGGTGGCCAGGCTCTCCCCGATGGAGGCCCCTTTGTGCTTCTCTAGTCAGGCTTTTGTCTCAGAAAGTCAAACTGCTGAACCTCCAAGGTTTGGGAACCTTGAGCCTGTTCCTACACCTTTTCACCCAACCCTGTTCCATTGTGGGAGCTTTGTGACTCCCACCAAGCAGACTCACTTATGTATCCACTCTACTGGAGCCAGGCTCGAAGTGGGCAGACACTTCTGTTTGAGTATTGTTAGTGCAAGGTACAGTGAGACTCTAGATGCCTCTCCTCTTTAACTGACTCTAGAACTGAATTTCTTCTGCCAAGTGGGGTGTGTGTGTGTGTGTGTGTGTATAAATGCAGAGACAGGGTTTGTTTGTTAAGGGAACAGGTTTGCCACACAGAACAACTGCATGCTTCTTCCCATTGTGTGAAGTAATGGACCGTTCTTAGCAGCACTGTTCTGGGTTGTGTTGAGAGAAAACCTGCAACTCGGTGCTTATTGTGTTCTGGAGGAACTGGAGTTGCTTTCTGGATTGTTCTCAGTGGTTTTTTTTTTTGTTTTTTTGTTTTTTTCTGAGTAGAGTTCGCAGCCAAGCAACGTGTGAAGAGGCCTGAGGAAGAATCGAAGGACCGGAAGCAAGCCTGGCAACAGTTCTTTCAGCCTGCCACTTAGCAAAACCTTACTGGGCACCTGCTATACCCTGGGCTCTGCCCCATGACCCACCCACTGGGCAAGCCTCAACCAGGGGGCTGACTAGCAATACAACTTAGAAGTCAGAAAAACAAAACAAAAGACCCACCTTTCTCCTTCAGGAAAACAAGCATCCAGGTAAGAAGGAAAGGACTCTGAGTTCCCAGCCAACTTCAACAGATCTGCTTGCTGGGGAAGCAGCCTGTACGTGCTCTGTAGGTCCTTTTCATTTAGAAGCATGGGAGAGGGGCAGAAATGGGAGAGCATGGGGAGGGGAGGAAACCAGTGGAGGGCAGAGCTAGCTCACTCCCAAACGGTCCCCAGGGCTCAGAATGTTCCTGTCCACTGCTCTCCTGCAGCCTAGTTAACAGAATTGAAGCCCTGCTTTAAACTGGTTGGACAACGGCTCTCTGCTGGAGGAAAGAGCTGGGAGAGGACCAGTCTAGAGCAGCACACTCAGAGCGTGTGCTGAACCCAAGGGCAGCTTTCCCTGATCCATGCGTAACTCAGGGTGCTGCTTGCTGATCTAGGGACCTTTGTATACTTTTCCAGCATTTCCTACATTCACCTCCATCTAAAACCATTTTTAAAAATATTTTTGTATGGATGGCTGTTTGGCCTGCATCTATGTGTGCACCACACGCATGCCTGGTGCCCATGGAGGCCAGAAGAGGGCGTCAGATCCCCTGGGCCTGGAGTTACAGATGGTTGTGAGTTTCCAAGTGAGTTCAAGAACTCAAACCCAGATCCTCTGAAAGAGCAACAAGCACTCTTAGCAAGCCAACCCTCCAGCTCCCCTCCCCAACACCATTTTTAATGTGTCTGCCAGTCCCCCATAGTCTTTGAGTAAGAAAGGGGCCATGCTATTAATCTCCTAAATCCCCAGGCGGCACATGGTAGGTGCTCATTGTTTGATGAATTGGGTGGACTGGTGGGGTTCTCCTTATTTTTCTCCTGAACCAAAATGCAACCATCCTGCAATGCAGTATGCCTGGCTGGGGTTGCAAGCTTCGGGTTAGGCTGAAGCGGTTATAGCAGCAGGCTCACAGAGTGAGGGAGGAAGCAGAGCATAGTGGTGTATAGCTTTATTTAGTCCTGGGCACTTGGCGGAGATGGGCTGGCAGAGGCAGGCATGCTCTGTGAGGCCAGCCTGTTCTACTTGGCGAGTTCCAGCACAGCTGGGGCTACGTAGTGAGACCTTGTCTTGAAAACGGAGGACTAGCTTTGGACCTGGTCCTGGAGGACCTCTAGGTTTGGCTTTTCCTCCTTGCCAACCTGCAGCTTATCTCTGTCTCTGTTAAAGATGTTTCTGAGATGAGTGGCACACCAGCCTTTATCAATCATTTCCCTTGAGAGTCTCATAGGGGAAATTTTTGTAACTGAAAGGTGAACAAAGTCACAAGCCTTTTAATAAATACTAATCTGGAGGCCAGAGAGGTCTAGTCACTTGCCCAAGGTTGTACAGCTAGCTGGGGCAGGATCTGAATTCCTGTCTCCTGGTTTCCTTGCAGGGCCTGGAGCAGGCCCCTCGGGAAGTCTGCCAATACTCCATTCTTTCCCACATTCTGTGGCACCTCCTATGAAGCGGGCAGCGTGTTGAGGCCAGTGGATGGGAAATGAAGTCAGTCTTTGCTCTACTAAAGATTTTTTTCTTTGAGCTGTGTCCCAATTAGCTCCAGATTTCCACAGTTTAGAGCCAGGGTCCTTGTGGCCTTCAGCCGGTTGGCATGAGCAGAGGCCAGCCGGCCTTTGGGCTCGGGGCTTCTCTGCGATCTGGGGGTTGAAGCTCAGGCCCGCCAGCCTATTCTGGAGCTAGTTGCTGCCTTTACCCCCGAACCAATCACGCCAGAAAGTCATCACTATGATTTCAGAACTGTATTGTGAATTATGCAAAATGCGCGGATAATTACAGTCGGACGCCCAGAACACAGAACGCATATGCTGCGGGGTGGGTAGCCCCCTATGGTGCTTGCCAGAATTGAATAGTCCTCGCTGTGTGGGGTGGGGGTGGGGGTGTATGCACCCTTGCCTGTTTAGCGGGTTTCTTGGCACCTCGTTCCATTAAGAGTTAGTGCCTGGAGAAAAAACATTCCAGTTTTGGTTGGGGGACAATTTTGACGAGCTTGGGAGTATTTTTCATAAGTTTTGGTGATTGTAAATGAGTCATCGGGCTCATGCAAGAGAGGTCATTTAAATCCAGGGCAGCCACGTCCTTCTACCTCCCACCTTGGGCACCTGAAATTCCCCTTCCTGCCCACACATCCTTAAACTTCTCCCTGAAGACAAGCCCAGGATTTAGATAAGCCCATCCCCGTTTGCCCTCTTCCTTGCCCGCGACAAATTAGTTCCACTTGAAGTTCTTTGTCCTTGACCAAGCGCCCCCTTCTGCCACCACATCGCGATGGTGGTGTTGGCGGCAGCAACAATTGGATTTCTGGCAAGAGCTAGACCCGAGGACCCGAACCCGAGGCTGGCACCCCGCCTCTAACCGGAAATGCCTTTCCCCTCTGGGCACCGAGTTCGAGTTTAAGCTGAGCTGAGAGAGCAGGGCTGGCTGGCAGCCCAAGTTGGCTGTCAAAAAAATAAATAAATAACGTTCTTGCCTGTCACCTAAAAAGTCCCACCATACCCTACACTCGTCCAAGTTTGTAAGGCCATAGAGGAGAGGTGGTACGGGAAGCCAGCACCGGCCTCTGGGTTGTTCCGGGTGGCCGGGCCCCGGGTGGCTGCTGTGTGTGGTGGGCAGGGTCCCTTGCCTCGGGGGGGGCTCGGGCAACCCCGGGAAAGTTGCAGTCACGTGCTGCGACCTGAGCGCGCAGCCCTTGTGGTTTGGGACCCGGGCGGGCCGTGGACCTGCAGCCTAGGCGAGCACTCGGGGGACGCCCGGCAGGCACTGCAAGCTGACTGCGGCCGTGTGGATGGGGAGCTGCGGCGGGGTTGGGCCAGCGCCCCGAGGGAGAGCCGACCACCGCTCCCCTCCCCCCAACTCTGTGCTGCGCGGGAGGCGTGACCTCTGACCCCTGGCCGGGCCCACGCCCCGAGGACAGGCTGGCAAGCTCTTGTTCGACAAGTTCAAGCTGCCGAGGGAGCTTAAATAGAATTAATCTCTTAGAGAACGGAGATCACTGCTCCCTCGGCGCGCGCTGTCCCCGCGCCGCGCCACGACCAGGACTCCGGAGAGCTCTGGAATTCGGGATAGGCGATCGGGGTGGGGAGGAAGGTGGCGGGGCTCTCCGGGGTCTCCGGACCTGCAGGGGGAAGCCAGCGATGCCCGCTGGCGACCAGCGGCTGGAGGGAAGGCTTCGCCTTCCAGCAGCTCCAGAGCACGTAATGGAGGCGAGAGGACTCCGGCAGCTCCGGGTGGGCCGGGTTTGTAGCCAGAAGCTGGCGAAGCCCCGCCGCCGTGCCCAAAGCCTGCACGCCAAGGCCGAGGGACCGCAAGACCCCAGCCCAGGCCCCGAGTCCGCGTCCTCGGCTCTGGCTTTCCACAGATAGTTGCAAAATGAATAAATTACTTACCTCGGGCCAGATCCAAGTTTTACCCAACAGAAGGGGCGCGGGACCAACAATGAACCAACTCACATGACCATGTCCGGGCGCGCACAATCACACACAGACACAGCCACCCAATTTCTTCCACGATTCTATGTGTCTGGCACTCTGGAGAGAGGGGGGAAAGCGTTTTTGAGACAGCCCCGTCACCCCTCCCCTTCTCCCTTGCCGTGAAATATAAAAATGAATTTTTATTAAAGAGCGGCACCGTCCTCACCATCACGCACGCACGGAGGGAGCCACACTGGCGTGTTCACACTCTAACTCGTCAGCTCCCAGAGCGCCTGCATTTTCTTTGGAAGCCGCTTGGAGGTTCATTAATATCATTAGCATTTAACCCCCTCCCTCTTCCCATCTCCTCCCCGCACATGGCTGACGTCAGACCCCGCCAGGAGTTGGGGGAAAAGCTAAGTGGGCCAGGGACGCCCTATTCCCCTCCCCGCGGCTGCCTGTCAGAGCGCTTCTGGAGATATTACCCGGGACCCGGCCCGCAGCGACAGGCACAAAGTCACAGGGTAATGAACTTCGGGGACCCTTCGCCGCGGCGTGCTCGGCTGTCCCCGGAAACTCGGACCTGGCCACCTCTTCCCTTAGGAGATCTCCCAGCAATCTAGTTCCCCCTCTCGGCGGCCGCGGGGTTCCGGCAGCGCCGAGCTCCTCTGCCTCGGAGACCGCGGCTGTGATTTTTCGTCTTTCCAGAGAGGATCCGCGGTCTGGAGAGATCTGCTCCCCGGGCACGCCTGTGTGCAGCGAGAGACTGGAAACTGAGTGGCAGGGATGGGGAAGGAGAGGAATCTTGCCCTTTCTGCTCCGTAGGAAGACCATTTCCGTGTCTCCATCGCTGTGCTCCCACCTTCCCCTGGTGCTGTCCTCCCTCTCCAGCCTGCCTGCCCATCTCTCCAGCCGTCTGTTCCAGCCTGGGTCCACGGCAAGCCGCATTCCCAACAGCTGCGGTTTTGCTCGAGCCGGGAAGAAACTTAAGGATGCTTCCATTTCCACTGTGGAACGAATTCTGAGCGCCGGGAGAGCAGGGCGGCGCGTACCCAATAGCCACCTGTCCCGCCCGGGAGCCTCGCAGGCTGGAGGGCGGCTGGAGAGCGGCGGCGCCCGGCGGCGACGTGGGCGCTGCGGGCCGGGACTCCGGCGGTGCCCACCAACCGCTGCGCCCCGGGAACGCCAGCATGAGCAAGCCCGCCGGATCAACAAGTGGGTACCTCTCCGGCAGCCGCGGGGTCCCGGCGCGTGGCCTGGGGGAGGGCAGGCTGGGAGGCCGGGGAGGTCCTTCCCGGAGCTCTGTGGATCCGAGCCCCAGAGTGGGACTCTCTCGGGAGTGTGTGTCCGTTGGCCTAGCTCCCCTCGGACTGTCGCGTCGGAGCGTTTCGGGAAACGGAGAGAGCAATTTCGTTGCTTCTGGATGCTAGCATCCCGGGTCGCCCCGGTGGCGGCCAAGGTTGCGACCCGCTGCAGCCCACCGGTCCAGCGAGTGGTTTCTATTTAGCTGCCAGGTGCTGGGGGTGGGAGGGGTGAGGCGGGGGCGGGAACTGGGCCGCGGCTCCAGGCGGCGGCACAATAACGCAGCCGCTCAAAACTCGGAGCCCCAGAGCGCAAATGCAACTCTGCAAAGCGGATTTTGAATGGAATGCTTTGCACCCCGTTTCTAGCTATTTCAAATAATCCTGCAAAACTGGGAAGCAGAAACCATTTAAAAGTCACATTTTTCCTTAATCCTAAATCCGCGTAGGTCATAACTGGGGAATGTAAAGTATGGCGAGCTACTCTAGCAAAGAAAGGACCAAATCCCTAATCCCAAGGACTTTCCGAGCGGGAGCCCAGCACCGGCAGGAGTCCGCGGCCTGCTCACTCCGGGAGCTTCTTCCCTTGCTCCCACTTCCTCTCCGGTGGAAGGGCCAGTTGCAGCTGACCTCCACCGACTTCCCGAGACAGGAGTGCAGGGCTACTCGGGTGTGCTAGGGCATTTGCGAGCACACTCTGCGGAACCAGGGAGTGCGAAGGCCTGAGCCGGCGTTGGGAGGGTGCCTACAGGGCGTTCCAATCTCCCTGTGGCTTTCCGGTTCCCGCCTTCCGCGGGCTGGAGGCTGAGTTCTGGGGTCCGTGCAGTGCCCACACCCGCTGGAGCTCTCCAGCCACCGGTGGTGTTTTCTCCTATAGCATTTTTGGCGCTCCCTGTGGGTTCCTTCCCACCTCCTCCCCCTTCGCTCGCCCTCATTGTCCCGAGTCTTTGAAAAGTTGGGAGAGTCCTAGATACTTCTGAGGACTGATAATGAAGTCTCACTTAGGATGGATGCAGTTCCGGCCTCCACCTCCCTCCCCCGTAAGAAGTAGGTTGTGTTTTCATTTTTGTGCGTTTGTTTTGGTTTGAGTGCTGAATTTAAAAATTAGAATAAAGCGAACGTCAACAAAATGAGAATAAAGGAAACGTTCAGAGCTAGGGCCGAGGGAAGGAACCTTATTCACAGCTTCAACGCACAGCCGACTCTTGCAGGGCTGCGGTTCCCCTTAGCCTCGGCCTATCGGTGCCCCAGCTGTTGGGATCTCTCGGAAGTAGTGCGGGGTCAAAAAAAAATTATTTTTTCTGGGTGGGTGCTTTCCCCAAGAGAAGCAGAAGGAGGAGGCCGTTGCCGCTGCTGTAGAGATCTCCATTGCAAAAACTGAAGTTGAAGGAGCCTGGGCTGGCCTCCCAGCGCGTTCACCCTGGGACAGCGGGACCGGTCTCTGACAGTAAAGACCTGTTGGGACTTTGGCCCTTTTAGAGCTCGAAGCTTCCAGAGAACTTGAAAAGTGGGGCTTCGGGGATGAGGGAGAGAGTGGGCGCGAAGCTCAGTTTCCAGGTCTGCACCAGGGCTCCTGTAAATGAGACAGACACAGGCAGACTCTCCGGATTGGGGGGGTCAGAGTGGGCACACGATGTGCCAGGGCACTTTCTAAGGAAACTTGCGTTTTTTAACTTGCTAAGCCAGAGTTTGGCCTTGAAGGCCTGGAGCCTCCATTTAGGTGGCGATGGCCTGGTAGAAGTGGCCCTCAGGGGAAGGCGGCAAGTCCCTGCCAGAAGCTTCTTCTCTGAAGTTTTCAGACTGTGGCTAGGGCCAGCGGGAACCCCACAGCCCTGTGGCCTAGGCAGTGAGGAGGTCTGCAGCAGCGGGGCGGGCCTGGACCCTGCGGGCCGGGGAGGTCTTCATCTTCGTCCGGCTGCAGAGCTGAGCGTTGTCACCCGGATCCCCGCCTGGGTGGTAACAAGACCCTGGCCAGTCACCCTTGCAGTCCAGACTAACTTCTTTCAACAGCCTCTGATGGTAATTACAGTAATCGAAGCTGCCATATATCTTTAGGCAATTATGACACACAAAAAGCCCCGAGGGGACCCCCTGGGGAGGGAAGTTAAGAACCGTTTTCCAGCCTCAGGAAACTCGGCTTGACTCACGTCTGAGCTCGCCCGGCTAGCTAAAAGAGAGGAGCTTTGCAGCAGTCAACCAGCTTGTCTGTGACCCCAAGTCACCTTAACGTGGCTGGGTGGCGGAGTCTGAGGCGTCGACCCTCCATGCCCTGGAATTTTCGCTTCCCTCCCTTCGGGGCCCCGCCCCGGCCCAGCTCCCTGCTTCTCCTCTGCCTGGGCTGGGAGGTCAGTCCTTAAACAAGGCGGACCAGCAAGCCAGGAAGGGGTCACCCACCCCGCGCCCGCCGGGCTTCTCGCTCCACTCTGCAGACATCTCTGACCTTAGCCTCCAGTCGGGATGGGAAGCCTGGGCTACGGGGCCCACCACCGCTTCCCCCGCGGGCTCCCTGGCCGTCGCCCGCAGTGCTACGGGGAAGAGGAGGGTCGCTGGGGGCGACAGCGCTACTGAACCCTCAATACGGGCCCCAGGCGACCCGAGCGCCTGGGTCACGCCAGGGAGAAGGGCTGAAAGACGTGAGACCCTCGTTTACTGTTGCCAGCCTGAGTGCTGTGCAGCAGAGCTCGTGACCGCGGTTCGGGCGCGACCGTGAGTTGTTTGGGGGAGTAGTGACAGGCCCCAGGGGGTGGAGGACCAGCCCCACGCCCGCTTCTCTCCAACCCCGCCCTCCCCCAACACTCTCCGCTCTTGCCCTGCGGGAGAGGGGGCGCCGAAGCGGTGGCCGCAACGCCGAACGCCTCCCCCGCCAGCCTTTGTCGCCGTCCGAATTCCCATGCTTCTCTTTTTGACGGGTCACTGGTGGCTCTATAGGCAGGTGCTGCGGCGGGGTTGTAATTACCCCGGCTGAGCCGGGTCCTCACCGACCTCCCCCTGCCGGGTCCCCCCGCACTCCCCCCTCCACCTGAGGCTGAGGCCAAGGCCCCGCGTGCAAGCCCGCCCAGGCGCCCCGGGAGCCGGGACTAGGTTCCTACCCTCGCTCGCCTCTGGGCCTCCGCAGACAGCGCCCTCACCTCCCCAGCTCCGCCGGCTCAGGGCTTCCCTCCGCCGCCTCTCCCGCCCCCGATCTGGGCGCTCCAGGAACCGCTGTCGGGTTCCCACGAGGCCCGAGATCGCCTGGGCCCCGATTGGAATGCCTTTGACCTGTGGCGATGGGAAAATCAGGTGGTGTGAATTGTTATTAGCTATTTTAAAAATGATGTTAACACTTTATTTTATTTTATTTTTTTACAAATTTTCCCTTTGTTTTCGGAAGAATTCCTACGTCAGTAAATTGCTTCAGGCACTTGTTGGACTAGGACCTGAGAGAACACACACACACACACACACACACACACACACACACACACACACCTCTTCCTATTTCCCTCTACCTAACGCCCCTCCCGGAGCCGAGACCTCAAAAGGCTTGGAGAGTCCAAACATAATTCTCTTGTGTGGGGTAGCAATCCCCCCCCCAAATTGGAGCCATTCAAAAAAAAAAAAAAAAAACGAGAACCCCCCCCCCACCTCCCACCCCCGCCGCGCTTCCTCCAGCAGTAGGAACACGCAGAAGAAGATGCTCCCGGGATAAAGGGGTAGGGGAGAAGAGACCAGAGTTTAGGGGAAGAGGACTCGCGGGTAGAGGAGGCCTAGGTAACTGCCTCCTGCTACCCCATCTAGAAAGCCTCAAATCGGGTAGCTTACTCCTAGACCAGTGGTTACGTCCCTCCCCCGCAACTTTTTCCAAAAAGAAATAATTTCTCAAACGTGAAGCACTAAGCATTTTTCCATAGGTAAAGAGAAAGTTGGGCAATTACCACTACCCTTATTGTCATTAATAATCTGAGGATTAGCATCACAATAATAATCCTAATAATAACAACCGCCGGGCTCAGCTCAGAGAAAACTCGATTGCCTCCCAGCTGCCATCCCCGGTTCCAGCCGTGTTTGTTTGTCTTCTTTTTTTCCCCCCTTTTACATTTCAAGTTTGTCTCCTTGCGCGCTCACTAACAACTTTTTTTCTGTTAAATGCAAGAGCGGAGGAGGGAGGCGGCCAAACTTTCCGCGGAGCAGAAAGGCAGCGGCGGGCCGAGCTGCTGCCCGGGCCTGCTGTAATCTTTTATTCCAAAATGGGTCTCGGCGATTAGAGGAGACCCAAATGCATGTAGCGGTGCATGAATAATGCTCATTGTCGGAAGCTGACACTTGCTCAAGGAAAAAAAGATTGGCTATAAAATCTCTTCATTATTTGCTGTTACCGCAGCTCCGATGCTAATCCCCTCAGAGGTCAGATTGCTTAGCATCTCTCCCCTCTCCCCTTTCCTCCCGCTCCTCCTCCCCACGCTCCCGCTCACCCTTTCTCGCTCTCCCCGCTCTTCCCTGCGATTTCAGGCCGCATTTTAGATATCCCCTGCAAAGTGTGTGGCGACCGCAGCTCGGGCAAGCACTACGGGGTCTACGCTTGCGATGGTTGTTCCGGGTTCTTCAAGAGGAGCATCCGGAGGAATCGGACCTATGTCTGCAAGTCTGGAAACCAGGTACTCTTTAGGGTTGAGCTGCCAGGGCTCCCCTCTGCTCCCCACCCCACCTCATTTCTGCCAAGGCTTCCTCTGAATTCCCTGACCTGTGTCCTCTTCCCGACTCTCTGCCTCAACTTTGGATGGCCCTTTGGAAAGGCCAGATAAGGTTAAGGAAAGCAGATGAGTTTACAGAAGGAGTCAGAACTCCCAAGGTTTTCCCTTTTTTTAAATTTATTTTTATTTTATTATTATTTTTTTAATTCTTCGGTCACATTTTGACACTGAATAAGGCCCTGCCCGGACCCAGTCTGAAAAGCCTGCCCTGAGAACTCAAGGAACTTTAGAATCTAACGCACAAGTAGCAAGCAGAAGAAAGGGCTCCATTAGGCTGCCCACCCTCCACGTTCCCGTCCTCAGCAGCAGCCAAGCTCAGTCTACACCCACGGGTGGCACATCTGAGCCAGGGTCACCACTACCTTTAGCTAAGACTCCAAAGTGAACGCTGGCTACTGGAAAGCCATGGGGCTTTGCCAGACGCTGTGTCCTTTAGGCCCTGCAGATGCGGGCTGCTCTGGAAGTGGGCAGGGGTAAGGACTCAGCAAACGCAGGGTGAGCCAGAAGGGAAGGCTCCAGGAAGGTAGGACCCGCAAGTTCTTATCACTTTTCTGCTTACAAGATGAGCCTGGGAGTTGTGTTTCAGTCTGGCACAGGCTCACAGAGACAGAGCAGTTGGGGAGTGAGGGGAGCCCAGCTATAGCTTCCAACCAGAGCTAACAGGAACCACCTATGACTCCATTTCCACCTCAGTGGCTCATGGCAACCCAGGAGATCAGCCTTCTGGTTTGTACACTTTGCTCATATTCTACGCAGGTCTCACCTTTACTACTGGGAAAATTCTCAAGAGTGCCAGGCATCCTCTGGTAACCAAATAATGAAAACCACCCACAATTTTATGTATAGGATACACATCAACTCACAGAGTCATCCAGGCTAGTGAATTACAGTGTGCCCTTGCTCAGCTGTAACATCTGCTCTTAGCCATTTCTGATAGGTTTTGATTGGCAGCACACACAAGAAGACATATGCACTTAGATAAGTTATTTTAACCTCTGCCATCCTCCTACCTGCTTTCTTGGGTTCTCAGTGTCTAGCTCATCAATATTACATTCTATACACACATGGGACTGTATCCCAGAAGCTCCATAGGTTTGAGGTTCTGTGGAGCACCAGATTTGAACAGGTATCTACTTAGATTGTTGTTGCTGTTGTTGTTTGAGGAAGGTCTTGGTCTGTAGCCTAGGCTGGCTTAAAACTCTTGATTTTCTTGCTTCAACCTCAAGTGTGGGTCACCACACCAGGCCACATTATCATAAATTTGTATGCAATAGATAGAACTGGGAAATCTGAGGTGTTATGCTTTGGGGGAGACATTTATTAAGAGACATTTATATCAGTCCAAAGTGCTTGCAAAGGGATGATAACAAATCCATCAGGCCTGTGTCCCTCCCATGGCTAAAAGAACACAAGAGTCAAATTGAGACTCTGTCTCTGTCTCACCTACTCCAGATAAGTACACACTGGATGTGATTTGAAAACCCACTTGAGCCATCTTGTTTTTATGTGTTTATCAAAATCCTGGAGAAGATATCATTCCAATTGGATATTCAACTACATCTAATAATAAATAATTTGAAACTCTTAACAGTGAACTATTTTGGTGCTGGCCAAAGATGCTCTAATTTTCTCCTAGGAACTAAAAATTCATGTCCTTCTTCTCTGGTTCTAAGGCTAAGTCAAGATCATTTCACTTCCTTATTAAAAGCAATGCTGACATCCAGAAGTCACTACGAACATCCATCTACCTTTACTTTGAACAAATTAACATACCTTGCTTTGGTTTGGTTGAATGTGTATGCATGCTGGGGACAGCCCAAGCCAGCCTGTTTTTTCTTGGGTAAAGAAGACTATGCAAAGCCATGTGTTCATGTGTGTAATTCTCCTTATGGATATTTAGGGAGGCAACATACTCGTGCCCACTTCTGTGTTTATGAATATTTAAAATTGTGAAGCAAAATAAAACCCTTTTGCTGTGTATAAAATACTTATGCAAAAGGCTATGAGTGTCACTCAGTGGAGGGATACTTGACCAGCCCCAGTTCAGTCCTCAGCACTTCAAAACAAAAACGTACACACATCATGTATCTGTATGCATGCTCCCTCAGTAAAGGCACCAGCACAAACAGACCCCGAAAGAAACATCTGAACTGGCTGTAGTGGCAGGGCAAAGCAGGAGGGTCACAGATTTGGGACCAGCCTAGGCTACACAGTAAATTCCAGGTCACCCTAACTATAGAACAGAAAGGCTCTTTTTCCAAAGCCCACAACTTGGGGATACAGCTCAATGGTCAACACAAGGCTGCTTTCAACCACAGCACTAAATAGGGAAGGGGGAAGCCTTGTCTGTTAATGCCTTTTTTATTTATTTATTTTTATTATTTTTTTTAAGTCAGGGTCTCACTATGTAGTCCTGGCTGACCTGGAAATTACCAAGATTTAGCTGCCTCTGCCTCCTGAGTGCTGGGATTAAAGGTGTACACCACCACATCCAGCCAAATATTTTTATTCACCTTTTTTTTTCTCCACAGAAAAGTCACATTAGACATTTGATTGTTTATCCCTGTCAGATAAATATTTGTAAAGCAGCAACTATCTTTTTACCCATTACCTCACTAATTACTCACTGTTGGACAGTGTCTCCCTGCATCTTCCTGAGCTCTCCTCAAGCCTTCAACTCTGCCTCCACACTCTCTCTGCGTGCAGGCCTTGCCCTGGCTTGCTGGCTCACATTTCAGGGATGACCGCTCCCATGGACCTAGACTGAGCCTTAGGATCTCAGGGTTGTCTCAGCTTTGTATGAGGACCGTATAACTACAGCAGCAAAGAAAAGGACACAGGGCAGTGAGGAATAAGTAGTCGCCACTTATCTGTCAGAGCAATGGGCTCACTCAGAACATGGGCCCAAGCAATAGACTCAAGGCCAGAAAGGCAAAGAAAAGAGAAAAGGCGGCTTCAGGTCTACCCTACAGGCCGGCTTCTTGCAGAGCCTAGGGCCAGGTCGCTGTCTTCGGTCCTGAAAAGCGTCCTGTGTGCTCCGCTCCTCAGGTCCGCGAAGGTTTCCCTCTTTTGCCTCTTCTCTCTGCAACCCGAAAATCAAGAAAGACCATTGTCCAACTCCCTGAGGTCGAGGACTGGTCTTCTTGTCCCAACCCTGGGAATCCCAGCCCCTTACTTACCTGGCCCTGCCAGTGCCCAACATTCTCCCATTTAACTGGGTCTGGACCTCCGCCCTGAGTCGGTGGCTGGCCAGAAGCCCCACCCCAGGACCGGTTCCGGTGCCCGGGGGGCCTCTGACTGCCTGCGATCTGTTCCAGGGAGGATGCCCGGTAGACAAGACACACAGAAACCAGTGCAGGGCGTGTCGACTGAAGAAGTGTTTGGAAGTCAACATGAACAAAGATGGTAATCAGTACATGTCTTTATTCTTCTAATGTTGATTGAGTAGTAAGTAAATTATATGTACAACAAATAGATGGTACTCCTATGCATGTAAATCACTTCCCCAACAGAACTCTTCTCTCCAGATGCTGGGGACTGGCCTTAGGCTGTCAGTCGCCTCCCTGGGATTGTGGCAGTCCCCAGCTGACCTAACTGTAGTCCCAGAACAAGTCCCATGCCCAGGCGGCAAACTTGCGGCTCCAAACCACACTCACTGAGGCAGTGCTTGAGGGCAGGAATCCCGGGCTTAGTTGTCTATTCCTGCTTAGGGTCCAAAAGCCATTTTGCACCTCCTCAGGCAGTCTTTAGTAATCTGTCTTGTATCTCACAATCACCCAAGTCTTCTGGATCTCTCCAAGCGCAGAGACAGGAAAACAGAGATTTCAAGTCCTCGCTGGCAAATCCAGTGTGGCCATTGAGTTGGCCCTAAGCTTTTCAAGACCCTTTTCTCGGTGGGCAAGAAGAGAGAGGAAAGGGGCTAGAGAGGCGGGGATGGCACACTCTTTAAGGGGCAACACCCCGCTCCCCTGAGGCCCAAATTTGAGCCAGACCTGGGTCTTCCAGAAGTTCAGGGCCCAGAAAGTGGTCCAAGCCTCACTTCCCACCCTCCCCGGGTTGGGACTTGGCAAGGGCATCACTGGGCCTCGGGCGAAGGTGGAAGAGAGCATGGGGACTCGGTGCAGAGTGAGCCTAGAGGTGGCGCCCTGCCTGAGGCACGGAGCCTGTCTGGAGTGCCCCCTCTCCTGCAGCTCTGGAAGCAGGAGGGAGCGTCCAACCTGTTGAACGTATGTATTGACAAGTTGTCACGCTCTGCTGAGGAAGATTGCCCTGAATTAATTTGTTTGTTTAAACTGTTGGTGGTAATTGTCACATCTCCCTTGACTTCCTCCTCACACAGGGGAGACGACTCTCCCTGGTCCCATCCCCCAGGGTTCGTAGCCTCTGGTACTTTTCTCCTGGGGTCTTGGAGGCCAACACCATTTGTGGGGGAGACTTGGAGGTGAAGGGAGTCGATCTCTGAGGACCTGACTGTGTGTGATGCTCCCTTTCTTGGTGGTGGGAGGGAGGGCAGCTTGTTCTTTCAGAGGCCCATAGGGTCCCTGGTTTCCCTGGGTGGGGAGGACCGCTGAGCACCTTCCTGACTCTGGTTCATCTCAGATCCCTGCTTCCCACTTGTGCTGGGAAAACGTGCCTAAGCGCCCTGCACCACGTGCCCTCCTGGGTGACCTTGCGGTCCCAGACGTGAGGATGGAGCGGCGGCGGCGGCCAGGCTGCATCCAAGTGTCGAGGCGCCTATGATCCCAGGCCTGTGTCCATCTGTTTGTCTCTGCAGCCGTGCAGCATGAGCGGGGCCCTCGGACGTCCACCATCCGCAAACAGGTGGCCCTCTACTTCCGTGGGCACAAGGAAGACAACGGGACCGCTGCGCACTTCCCCTCCGCAGCACTGCCCACCCCCGCTTTCTTCACGGCGGTCACTCAGCTGGAGCCGCACAGTCTGGAGTTGGCCGCGGTGTCTGCCACCCCTGAACGGCAGACCCTCGTGAGCCTGGCTCAGCCCACGCCCAAGGTTAGTGGCTTTGCTGGGTCCAAAGAAGTTCGTTCCTCTTTGAGCAAAGGGAAGGGGAGGAGACCCGCTCTGTTCTGAGCTGAGACATCAGGGGAAGGCATTCCCAGATGCCCTGAGTCTCCTGCTCCTTCTTGCTGAGCCAAAGATAATGATGTTTAATGCACAGCAGACCACCCTCCGAGCGGCTACAAACGCGCGCTCCTGAGAAATGGGGTGGAGGCCAGACACCTGCACCTGTAGGGAACGCCCCGGTTGGTGAGTGAAGCTGTCTACTCCCTGAGTGCAGCCTTAGACGCTCCAGAGGCCAGGACTGACTAGAACAATAGTCAACTCGGGTGCCCGCCTCCCGAGGTGCCCCGGGATCTATATAATCCTGGACGATTTCAGTGCAAGAGAGAAAATTGTAGAAACCACTGTTAGGAGGGCTGTTTCCCCCGTGCTGCCCGCCTCTGTGAAACCACTTCCAGGATTGGCCCTATCAGCAGGGGCACGTCCTGAAGTACCTGGGAAGGCTGCCACCTAGGGACTGCATCCCAAGCCTGGAGTTGATTCCTCCCAAGGCCCCCGCTGAAGGAGAACCTGGGATTTCCCCCAGAGAAGGCCAGCTGCAGCCTCACACTGCAGGGAAGCCAGACACCTGGGCACATACACACGCACAATATTTAATATTGCTTTCTTACCCTTGATGTGTATAATAAGCTCTGGAAAGTAGTGTTATGAATATGTTGTCAGTTATGAATGGGAATACTCTGTGAATGATTAAGATGTCTAATTGAAATATTTCCATAATATACTAATCCTTTCTAAAAATACTCATATGCATATTTGTGTTTGGGATGCCTATTAATTTATACTTTTTTCACATCTATTTTATTTACACAAATGCAAGCGGTTCTTGTCTAAATTGGGAGCCAGGCCTGGGACTTGGCTCAGCCCAAGAAAATTTTACTGCAGGGACAAACAGCCAGATACCCCCTTGGAAGACAGAGACCCTCAAAGAATAGAAACATTCCTCCCCCAGTAAACATCATTCCCAAATTCTGTAGCTAGAGGTATTTGGAGGCAACTGGATGCATAAGCCGAGCTCCAGATTCCTTCACCCCCACCCTCTGTTGTCAGCTGTTTTGGCAAAGCTGTAGTTCCCTCACTTGTAGGCATTTCTCTTTTCTCCTCCTCCCAGTATCCCCACGAAGTGAATGGGACCCCAATGTATCTCTATGAAGTGGCCACTGAGTCGGTGTGTGAATCAGCTGCCAGGCTTCTCTTTATGAGCATCAAATGGGCGAAGAGTGTACCAGCCTTTTCCACCTTGTCTTTGCAAGACCAGGTATGACCAGCAGGGCACTGGGGGTCAGAAAGGAAGCAACAGTCCTCAGCCTTATAAGCTGGATGCCACCTGCATGAACCAGCAAGGCAGGCATACATTCTGAACACGGGGAAACCATTTATCTTTACTAACATCATTCTAGAGGGTCAAAATATCTACCTTTGGAATCATTTGTTAGAAATGTAACTGTTATTCCAGGGTAGCTGGATGCACTCTGTAAAACACGGACAGAATCTCTTTCTAAAGTTTAACTGAAACATCAAATGTTAAAAATCTTAATGTTCTTTAACACTGGAGATAAGCCAGGCATGAGGATGCACAACTGAATTCCTAGCACTCAGGCTGATGCAGGAGAACCTGGAGTTTGCAGCCAGCCTGGGCTACAAGGAAAACTATTGATAAAATGATGTTTGCTTACAAACACTCAAGCAGAGAATAGAAGGTTGCGAGAGAATTTGAGTCTGAGATTTTATATCTTCAGCTTTATAGTCTCCACTGTGATGTGTACAGCTTGGGCCAGTGGCTTATCACCATGGAGAACCAAGAGATACGTGTCTTGTTGACTAGCATCTAGTTTTATTCTTGTTGGTCTGCTTGGGGGCACCGATAGGGATCAGACCCAGGGCCTCCTGTGGGAGGGAAGTACACTGTTGTTATATGACACCCCCAATCCTTTCGCTGCTCTTTGAACTTTTGGAAGAAAAAAAAAAAGGAATTTTACACAATTCTTTGGTTATAATGGAGTTCAGAAGTAAGAAAATTATATGCATCTAAAAACCTGCAAACCCCATACAATTTCTAGGAATATCCAAAAGTTGTCCTTGTCAACATATTTTAATCTTAAGAGGAGGGAAGAAACAGAGTGGCCACAGCTACTGGCTGCTAAAGGCTCTCACAAAAATTAATGACAATTTTTTTCAAAAGGCTAATAAGCAAATTTTTTTTTTTGCTTCTTTTTCCTTTTTGGATAGTGGGGATCAAACCTGGACCCTGCATATGCTCAGCGAGTGCTCTGTCCCTGTGTTACACACATAGTTCTAAGAGCAGGGGGTTTAATTATTTTCACATTTAACTAATCATAAGAGCATCCTTCCAGATGCTTCCTTTAGGGGACAATAAGCCAAGCATACATTGATATCCTAGCATGAAATATGGCCACCATCATTGTTTACCTCTAATTAAAAAATTATTTTCTGTACTCAATGCAATAAAATTTAAAAAAATGAAGCATTTTAAAAATTAAACATTTTGGTCTAATTGTGAATTTAGTTACAAACCTTCATGATTCTTAGCTTTCAGAAGTAAATTCTTTCACATAAATCATCCAGCACTGGCTGGTTTTGGAAAGATTTTTAAACAGATGATTGTTTTCAAGGTTGAAGGTAATTTCTTTGGCCAGGGTTACTGCTTGACTTTTAATCTTTTGTACTCTGTCCTTCTCTCCCTGTCTCTGTCTCTGTTTCTCTCTCTCTCTTTCTCTCCTCTCCCTGTCTCTGTCTCTCTGTCTCTATCTCTCTCGCTCCTCTCCCTGTCTCTGTCTCATTCTCTCTCTGTCTCTGTCTCTCTCTTCCCCTCCCTCTCTCCCTCTCTGTGTATGTGTTCACACACAGACTCACACACATGCATGTGTATATATATATATATGTTGGCTATTTTTTTTTCTGAAAACAAGAATTTGTAGATGCTAATCCAAATGAAACCCCCTTTCCTGTCTGCCACTTAGCCTTTTGCTGGAAACCCTCCACAAGAGGCAAGCTACAGTGAAGTGGGGAGTGGAATCCAGTACACTAATTTGGAAAAGGAGCCAGATTTCCATTTTAAATATTCAATAGCACATTTTATTAGGATGAAAATGACAAGCACCTTGATGCTGTCCACTTATGAGTCTCAGAAAAATCAGGCAGGAAGGCAAGGTAAACTCAGCAGAACCCGATTAACATAATTACACCCTGATTTTCCCTCACGCCTCTTGGGAATTAGTGATCTCCCCCTCTCCCCTTCTCTCCCAGCCCCCTCAACTCTCCAGGAAGAGGGGGACCCTGACCTACAAGCTCAGTCAGGAGTCTTCAGTGTTTTACACCCGAGCAAGCCACCTGCTCGGGCGCTGGTGGCATTTTACTGATTTCAGGTATCTAGAGAAGATCTAGGTGGCCAGGCATGGGTGGCAGCAAAGATATGAGAGGTAAACCCTTTCCTGAGGGAAGGGAACTTTGAGGAACTGGAATGGCTGACTCTGAAATGCATGTGAGTGTCCATAGGCACAGCTTCAAAAAGAGAAAATGTGGGAAATAGAGGAAAATAGATTATTTGGATTTTTTTTAAAACCAAGACAGGCATTTAAAACACTTTAAAGGAAATTTACATATGGAAATTGTTTATAAATTTATAAATGACACACTATATTATATGATACATCTATTGTATGACAGCTGATGCTTTTGGAAGACGCTTGGAGAGAACTGTTTGTTCTAGGATTAGCACAATGGGCCATTCCGGTTGATGCTAACACTCTACTGGCTGTTTCTGGTAAGAATTGCACAATTTAATGACTTTGTTGTAGAAATTACCATAAAAATACATTACTGAAAAAAGAACAACATGTAAAGAATAACAAATTCCTGCTGAACAATAGAGTATACCTGTCATTTATAAATCTATATTTAAATGCAAATAATGTTGTTTTGTTGTATTCATGACTGCTTGCATTGTTATTTAAATGCAAATTACTGTGTTTGTTATCATCCAAGAGAAGATTTTATATTAACTTTCATACAATATAGCCAGTTTACATGGACTCAGATATCTCAGAGTGACAATTGAATAGATATTGATATGCAAGATTTTGTCAAAAATCAATATTAAAACATGAAAATGCCTTCATATTAGGCTATTTATCCCATATTTCAATTCTAGGCATGAATAGTGACAACACAGACTCCCAGAAGCTGAACAAGATCATCTCGGAAATCCAGGCTTTGCAGGAGGTAGTGGCACGGTTCAGACAACTCCGCTTAGATGCCACTGAATTTGCCTGTCTGAAATGCATCGTCACTTTCAAAGCCGGTAAGCAGACCCAGACAGACCCCATCTCTCCCTCCCCTCCTTTCTCCACCCCATTAGTTCAGCCACTTCAAAGTCTAGCTCTAGACTGACCTGGGGTGGGGGGTGCTGGGCGGGGGAGGGGGGCAGCAGTGTTTTCATGGAGCTGATACTCTGAGGTTGGCCTGGTCTTCCATAGCTGTGGAGACCTGCATGCTTTCCAGGTAGTCAGCCACATCCAGTGCCCAGTGAGCCCACAGTCCATCTCTCACAATTTCCCGGTCTTCATTTCTAGTTCCTACACACAGCGGTTCTGAACTGAGAAGTTTCCGGAATGCCGGGGCCATTGCAGCTCTCCAGGACGAAGCTCAGCTCACTCTCAACAGCTACATCCACACCAGGTGACCGCTATTTGCTGTGAACATGTACTTAAGAAAATTGCCTCCATTGTGAATGTTCCAGCAGGCAGTAAGAAGCCAGTTCAAACGTCGTGACTAATTATCCTGTTGCCAGCCAGTTAATTTAGTTAGAACCCACGTCCTCACCTGTCTCTGGGGGAGGGTGAGAAGGGCAAATTGAATTAGGTGATGGCAGTGCAGAGCTGTGCCAGACACAGTGGCTGTGCTGGCTGAGGGAGGTGCTCACATCGGTGAGTCTGGGCGCGGGTTGTCAAAGAGCAGCTTAGTCTGGAACACTGGGCTGCTAGATCAGAAAGTGCTCAGATCATCTTGGGACAGGTGCCCTTCTTCAGAGGCCAACCCTAAGTTCAAGGAGCACAGGGCTTCACCAAGGCCATCTTTACTCTGGCCCCGACTGTAGCTTGGGTTTGGTGATTGGGGCAATCTGGGGTCCCAGCACCCACCACATTACTTCTGTCTGGGCAGGGTCCTCTGACTGACATTGGTAGAAACACTCGAACATGGGCACTCAATGAAGTTCCCCTGGCCCAGCACCAGGGGCTTTCTGATTCTATTTTCAGGAGCAAAGAGGCAGGCTTTTAAAAGAGCAATGAGACCTCTCAGCTTCCTAGGTTGGGACTGTGGTGGATCTGAGGTTGGAAGAGAAGCAAAGGGACACATGGAAGTCTTCATCACCTCAGCTGTAAACACAGTGTGGTGATAACTGTATGGACAGCAGCCATTAATGCCTCCCTTCCCTGAGGGGTCAGAGAAACCCCAAGTTGGCAGTACCTGTGCGTGCTAGGAGCTCCTTATTTATGTCATAAATCACCCTTTGAATGCTGAATGAGTAAAACTGTTCTGTGTCCATAAAACACCATTGAAATGGCGTTGCTTGGTAGTTCATGGAAGTATGCTTTTCCAAAGTAAAGTGCAATGCCTGGGAAATGTAAAACCCACATTGAACTATAAAATACAAATCGTTGGCACTTAATTTTGTAATTCAAAATTACAAAATGGAACCATACATAATGCGGGCATGTTTCCCCCATTAAGGCCGACTCGTGTACCATAGCTAACCTTTGGCACGCAGAGCTAGGAAAATATTCAGAACACTAAACAGAGACCACGGACTTCAGTTATTGATTCAGCCAGGCCTTTCTAGGTGGTCAGCAGGCACAGGCGTGTGATGCAGATTATCAGAAGAGACTGCCCTTCCCCTGGTGTGAAGTGGGCAGAAACATCACTCCACCCAGGAGAGGGGAGGAATTGAGGAGTGGGAGGCATACGCTCTAACCGCTCTAACCGGGAAAGAGTGAGGGAGGTCCAGGAAGGTTGGTGAATGAAGGAGATGATGTGTGAGAGGGGCCTTGCATGGTGGGAGGAGTTCAGTAGAGAGGGGTGGGGGCTGCTGGAGGTGTGTGAGGTTCTACAGAGATGAGCAGAGGCACTCTGAGACAGCCAGCCTGTACTCCAGGAACTGACAGGATGGCCTGGCAAATCCCACCACAGATGATCACAGTCTGTTTGGAGGCACAGTGAGGATGGTGAGGATGCTACATCTCACCCTCAATGTCTGGAAGTGGCTGAAGACGTCTGCTTTGTCATGGGACTCCTAGCTCACGCTATCAGCTTATGTCTGGGGTCAGATATGTGACAAAGTAATGATTCATTTTTGGCTTAGCGTCTTCAAATCAGTGAACACTCTAAGTATGTCCCTGTCTGGAAAACAAAATCTGAAATTGGACTGAAAAGCTAACACATAAACTTATGTATCTGTTAGTGTCCTGTAATCGGCTTCTCTAGTTACCTAGGGTATAGGAACTGGCATGCCGTATTAGAATTGAAGATTATGAATCTGTGATAGGCACAAAATATTTAGAACTGGAAAAGAAGCTTCTAACTATTCATGCTAATGGATGAAGTCAGGGGTACATATTCTACAAAATAATTTTAAAATATATCTTTATTTTTAAGACTTTCAAACCCATCCCCACCCATATCTCCCTCCCAACTTCATATGCTTTTTTTTTTTTTTTGAGCTGAGGATCGAACCCAGGGCCTTGCACTTGCTAGGCAAGCGCTCTACCACTGAGCTACATCCCCAACTCATCATGTACTTTTTACAAACCCCACTGAGTCCAGTTGGTGCTGCCTGCATGTGTTATGGCAACCTACCTGGGGCTGCATCCCTCTGATGCGTCCTCTCCCAGCAGCCATCAACCATCAAAAGCCCATCTAGGGGTGAGATTCTTGAGCCCCTCCCCATTCATGCTGGAATTTCCGCTGAACTGAGTTTATGCAGGTCTTGAGCATGCAACCATGACCACTGTGAGTTTGTGTGTTCTATGGGCCCGCGTGTCTAGAGAACATTCTTTCAAAGCCATCTTCTTCCAATCTTTCCATCCTCCTTCTAAAATGAGCCCTGGGGTGGGGGTGGGGTGTGTGATACAGATGTCCCCTTGATGGCTGAGTGCTCCACAGCCGCTTCCTCGCTACAGTTTGATCTGTTGTGTGAGTCTCTGGAGTAATCATTGTATTCTGGGGGAAAAAAAGCAGCTCCCCTGAGGCCTATGACCTACTCAGTCACAGGTTCTTAGCCCAGTTAACATTTGGTGGAGTGGTCCTTAAATCCACTACAAAATAATCTTGAGCAGTGAGACACACTGCCACTCACATTGTTACTGTTTCTAGGTGGCACTCTACTCCATGTATAAGAAGCCATTCTTATTGACCGAGTGACCAGCTCTTTCCCAACTAGAGAATAAAGGAGGTGGGAGAGATGAGTGGATAATCCACTTGCAGACAATCAGGAGTTAACTCTTGGGCTTGGGTGCAGCTCAGTGGCAGAACACTTGATCGCCTCGCACGCACGTGGCTCTAGGTTCATCCCAGCACCCACGCAAGGAGGTTTAATTATTAGGGTTTCTGGATTCTCCCAAATCCATCCTTTCCAGCATATGCTATTTCCTGCAACAGTTTCTCATCATGGGAAAGGTTTAGACTGTTGGGTGGATTCAACAGACACAGTAGAGACTGTCTAGGTGCCCCTGCTACCTCAGCTCTCCAGAGCTCTAATCCTGGGAAGGAAAACTTACTGAAGAGAGAAGTGACCGGAATTAAAGGAAGCCTCAGCACAGAGAATGAGAGGTGACGTTCAGGTGTTTTGCTTTTCTGCCTGTTAATGTTGTTGGCTGGTGCTGTTGTTTCCCTGGGCTCCTTTTGGTTGGTTGAGAGAGTCTCATTTATAAGCCAGGCTGGCCTGGATTGGCTGTCACTACGTACTCCAGGCTAGTTTTGAACTCATGGCAACCCTCCTGCCTCACTTTCTGAGTCCTGGGATTCCAGTATGAACCACCACATCCAACATTTTTTATTTTTACTGTAGATAACCATCATCATTTCCACACCACCTTACCAAGTGTTGTCTGGTGCCCTGGCTAAGAGTTCCTATGAAACTTGATTATAAGAGAGCCAAACAGGGTAGCCAGAGTGAATTCTACACTTTATATCTGGCTGACAGGAGGATTTCTTTGTCCAGAGCTAAGAGACAAGTGTGGAGGTTGTTCTCCTAGACTCTCTCTGTAGAGTGGGGCTATCAGGTAGTTAAACACAGTTAACAAGTTCCTGCACAGGGATTTGATACCTCTCGGTTTCTGGCACCTGTGGCCTAGGTGGACCATGGCTCAGTCACACACATGTCCCTGGAGCTCAGTTTTAGGTGGCTTTTTCTCAGTGGAGGAATGCTTTCCTGCAGAGGGTACTGATGCCTGGCTCCGAGCCATTGGCTGGAGTGTGGTACCAGGGCATGAGAGGTGGAGTACAGCATCTAAAGAGAGTGAGGATTGAACATGTACATCTGAGTACAAATGTGTGTTGGACATCAAGTAAGGGAATTGTTAAGCAATTTCTCCCATCTTTAATTACGTGCCAATTTCATTGACGTGAAAGCTGGTGGCAAAGCCGCCCAACAGGATTCAGTCTTTAATTTGCAGTGTGATAAGGGTGGAATTATTCCTGAGAGTGACGGAGTGTAATGCCTGAATCATAATTGGGAGAATTGCTTGGGAAAAGAAGCCATCTTATTTGAGAGGAATAGTCTGTTCAAGAGTGTTGAGAATTTAAAAATATGGATCCCACTGCCAGCTTCATAATCAACCCCTATGGTCATTCCCCACAGTGATAATGTTACATTTGTTCTTTGATTTTAAATTAGCATCAGGTGTGTTAAAGCTGATTTGTCTAGAAATAAAACTGTACTCCCCTTGCTGATGTTGAGGGGATGGGAGAGAAAGAGAGAGAGAGAGAGAGAGAGAGAGAGAGAGAGAGAGAGAGACTGAGCACATATGATTTGAGTAGTACCATTTCTGTTTTAGGATTCCAGTAGTCCACCTGTGAAACAGGGACAGCAGCTCCTGTCCTGGAGTCTTCTGTAGCATGCTACTGCAGCAATCTACAGCATGCTACTGCAGAGGCCCAGGTCAGGAAGTTACCCTAGGGCTGATATGTGTTCAAGTATAAGATGTGAGTCCCTGCTTGTGTGGGGTGGGGCTCTGACATTGCTTTCATGCTTTCTTCTATTGCAGATACCCCACTCAACCCTGCCGCTTTGGGAAACTCCTGTTGCTTTTACCAGCTTTACGTTCAATTAGCCCATCCACCATAGAAGAAGTGTTTTTCAAAAAAACCATTGGCAACGTGCCGATTACAAGACTGCTTTCAGATATGTACAAATCCAGCGACATCTAAGCTCTCCAGCACCCGCTTTCCAAGATGGGGCAGTAGCAGACGGACTTCTACCATACAGGACAAGCCTCAACTAACAAACCCTCCTGGAAGGAGAAACCTGGGAATGAGTTGCCTTCAGGAAAAAAATGCCCGTGGACACAAAACAATAGCTATGACCCGGGGCTCCATGGATGCAGGACAGCTGGGAAAGCCAGGTGGTACAACAGTTACTGTTGCCGTGCCCTGGGACGGGTGAACTGGGGCCACCACAGGCCGAGCCAGCGCTCTGCTTCCAACCTGGAAGATCCTGGCTGAACTATTCAAAGTTGAAAGACAAGCCCACCCTCTTTTCCTCTTTAGCACATCAAGTCAGTTGATCAACAATAGCGTTGTGTAAACATCATACTGCGGCCTTCAGAACTTGGTCGGGTTGGAGCATTTTACTTTAAAAATAATGCTTAGGTTTTAAATCAAAAGTATTATCAAAAATTTCCCTTCTATCATAATACTTTATTAAGTGGCCTTCAGAACCAAGTGAGTAAGTGAAATGTAGCTCATGCTGTGTAATCCCCTCCTCCACCCCCTTTTCCGTTCTTTTTTCTTCTTTTCTTAGTACCACAGGCCAGGCAACCTCATCAAAGGAACTGACCACAAAAAGGAGTTTCTCACCAAGACTTAGCACCACAAACCAGAGGAGCTCCTACTGAAAGAACTTCAGAGCAGGGAAGAGGACTCCAAACAGCCAAACCAAATAAAGTGGAGCCCGGTGACTGGGTGAGGCTGATCGCTGTCCCATCATCACAGTGCTGAAGCCAAAGGCTGCAGGGTCAGCAAGTCACACCAGACGGTACACGAACATGCAAGCCAGAAGGAATTTCAAGGAGATGTGTGCTAAACAGGTTCCTGATCATTCCATTGCTAACAGCCTGGGACTCTTGAATGCCTTTCAGAAAACTCTGGTTTCTAATAAAACCTCGAATGCACACACATGCGCGCACACACACACACACACACACACACACACACACACACCACATCACCCTACACTCTAAGCTGCTCCTTGGGTATGAATCTATACTTATGGAAATGTAGAAACAAGCATTTTTAAATAGCTGCTGTACTTTTCACATTTTGACTTATTAGGTACTAGCACTGAGGGGGAGAGATTCAGCACTTGGACTAGCATAGGATGAATCAAACTTCTCTTGTACAAAGTGAATTAACTGATTTGTGAAGTTAAAAGGCTGTACTCATTGTATTTACAAAGAATAAAAATATATTGAATTTAAGTAAACTCCGCCTGATTTCTTTCCCACCTCTCTGGCTCACTCTTCCCTGTCAGCAACAAGGTGGCGGCGGCCCCAGCTGGTTGTGAAAACCAAAGCTTGGAGCCCTCCAGCACGGAGCAGAGAGAACCGAGCTACAAAGGCAATTTCCTCTTTACAGTGAAGCCCATTTGTAAAATGGTGAATAAAGAAATAAAACATAAGATCTCATTCTCTACAGCACTCAGATGTAATTGCATCTGTTAGGAAAATTGCTGTGTGAGGAAGAACAGGGCCGATGAACGGTCCTCATTCCCTGCTCGATTTCCAGCTCTTACCAGTCCTGACCAGGAGCTGCAATCACTGTGCTGGTGAGGAGAATGGGAAGAAAGCAACAGGAAGGCCATGCAGAAATCCCAGGAGATCTCAGGGAAGTGGCCCCTCTGCTGAAGCCCCAGGGTGAACAGCATGGACAAGAGCTGGTAGGTCTCTGTTCTCGCCTCAAGTGACCTTGTGGATAGAATGCATGGAAGTTCAACCATCCATGCTTTGTCTGCTGATTCTTCAGAGAAGAACACTTCAGGAAAGTGTATCTTGAGCAGGTAGCACAGTGCTAGAAGACTTGCCTGTTGCACACATGGCTCTGGGTTCTAGGCCTAGGACCATACAAAAGCAAAGGGTCCTCAAATAAGCGTGTGAGAACCTCCCTTCCACCCTCTTTATGTTGCACAACTCAAGTGTCCACCAACAGAGAATAGCCATGCTGTGGCAGATAGGGAAGGGCTAGGGCCCATGTTTCATTGGGGGTAAATTATCAGAATCATGGAGGAGAAAAAAATAAATTGCCTGGGATACATGTGACTTGGTATCATTTATATAATTTTGCAACCCCCAGACCAAATACTCTTTGTAACTGTTTCAATGTTAGAGTGAATGTTCAAGGCGAGCATGGGCAGATTAAATACTAACTCTTTGTAAACAGAGGTCAGACCTGGGAAGCGATAAGATCAGTAAGGGGTAATAAGAGGACCTTCAAGCGTCTGTGTAAAGGCTTAATTAAGAAACAAAATCAGAAACACCTGTGAGATAAAAAGACAAGGCTGACGGGTCCAGGTTGTTTATCCATGTATTAGTCAAGTTTTGCTTTAGTGCTGCTGCATGACAGTTCCCAAAACACAAGTAAATTGAAGGTCTGACCTCTGTCATCTGACGTAAGTAATATCTCTGAACAATAAGGAACTTTCCCAGATGTAAAAGCCCATCTGTTGGGTGAGAGCCTTGCAGCTTTGTTGGCTTGACTTGAGCTGAGTTGTTGTTTGTTTGAGGCAATGCCTTGCTGTGCAGTCCTGGCTAGCCTCCTCACACTCACCATCTTCCTGCATTAGCCTCCCCAGGACTGTGCTTTGAAGCACGTGCCCCCATGCACCAAAAGCAGAGCGGGTTGGGGCTGGGGCTAAGTTCATAGAGTGCTTGCCTAGCATGTACGAAGCCCTAGATTTGATCCTGGCACTGCATAACCCAGAAGTGTTTCGGCACATGAAAAATTTTGGCCCTGGGGAGGTAGAGGCAGGGCGAAAATGGTCATTCTTGACCGTATAGCAGGTTGAAGGCCATTCTGGGCTCTGTGAAAAACCTGTTTCAGAAAAAATATATATATATGAAGGAGCCTGTCTTGCCATCTTGAGGCTGTCCCTGCAGACATCCCAAAGTGAAGAAAGAGATGCTGTTCTCTGTACTGATGTTTTAGCTCAAGACTTTTGCAAAAGTTGAGAGCCTGATTTGATTCTCATTTGTAATAGCCGAGATGACCAAAACAAAGACATTCCAGTGAGAACCGGTGTTCTGTGGCTTGTCACACAAATTTTGTTCCTCTTTGATGTTACTGAGAATACTTGGGTAGATTAAAATAGATTACAATTGTACTAGGTATTATTATGGTTCCGTTCATTACCCCCCCACACCTGGGAGGGAGCTCAGATTTGACCACAGGTTTAGCTTTGGACAGTAGAAAGTAGACTGGCTCAAGGTTCTCAAATTATTTCAACAACAGCTAAGGTTTTAAATCTAATTTAAGACAGCATGAATTGAACCCACTGGCCAGAGACTGGCCATTGCTGCCTTCCTTGGTTTCATTTTCTTTGTTTTCAAGGGGTGAGTATGTAGCCCAGGCTGGCCTCAAACTTCTGGTCATCCTTTCTTACCTTCTTGACTGCCATGCCTGGACCTTCATAATTTTTATTGAAACAGAAACACTTTACTTTCCCCATATATCTAACTGTCCCCTGGCTGCTCCCTGGCTGTCCACCTAGTTGGATTACATTCAGTGTAGCTGCTTTGGTGTCTTGGGTTTCCATGGCTGTGCTAAAACACCATCAACAAAAGCACCTTGGAGAGGAAAGGGCTATTTCTTCTCATAACTCTGAGGTTGCCTCCCATCTCTGAAGGAAGACAGAGCAGAAACTCAAGGCAGGAACTGAAGCAGACACCATGAAGTAACCATGCTTCCTGGCACCCAGGATCACCTGCCCAGGGATGGCACCGTCCACAATGAGCTGGGCCCTCCAATGTCAATCAGCAATCAAGATAATGTTCCCCAGGGCATCTGTCTGTTGGGGACATTTTCTCAAGTGAGGCTCCCTCTTCCCAAATGACTGTTGCTTGTGCCGAGTCAACATACAATAGCAAGCACACTGGTTATCCCACATTACAGATGGTTCTCCGCTACCTCTTTGTTGACCGACCTGGTTTGCTCGCAGATTTTCACCACACTAATTTAAACTGCCAAGAGCCAAACTTCTATGAGTGCTTTTTGTGGATTTGCAGGGCATTTCTGCAGGATAAAAATCTTAGAGTGGTGTTTCTGGGTCAAAGATTATATGCATTTTTAATTTTGATAGATACAGCCAAATGGCTCTCCAAAAGGGTTGTATCAATTTGCACTCCTGCCAAGAGGGTCTGAGAGGGTCCATTGCTCTGCTCAGAATTTAAAAGTGCTTAATCAGACAAAGGCTTGATGAACACTTCAGAAGCTGTTAGGAAAATACAGAAAATGCATATGTTCCCACCATGAATATGCCTCCAATATGATGCTATTGCTCTGGGTAAGTGGGTCCTGCCCAGCCCTCGTGGTCAGAGCAGCATTGCTAGGCAACTTCTGTGAATTTGAGAAATGTCCATATCACCATGAAGGTCGGGAGAAAGTGGTGAATGAAGATGAAGAAGCAGTTCGGCTCATGTCTTCTACTACTAAGGTCTTGCTACACAAGCCAAGCTTCTTGGGGCTGGAGCGTCACTCAGTGATAAAATACATGCCTAGTGTGTGCAAGGCCCTGAGTTCAATCCCCACCACTGCAACAAACCCCAAGAGAACAGATTCTCATTTAAAAGATCACTTAACAAATAATCACGTCTGAAATAACAAAATCTCCCCCCCCCCCGTGTGTGTGTGTGTGTGTGTGTGTGTGTGTGTGTGTGTGTAACTGGGGAGAGAGAGCGGAGGGAGGGAGAGGGAGGGAATGGAATTACTGAGTGGACTGCAGGACAGCAGAATGGGCATTCACTCTTCTTAAACCGAGTTAACTCCAGTACCCTTATCACAAATGACAAATGGCTTATTTGACACGTGGTCTGCATTTTTAGTAGTGCTTGTAGGTTTTTGGAACACGTGCTAGCCCTCTTTCTCCAAATACTGCTAACCTCCACAGGGCCTGCTGTGGAAGGCCATCAATACTCAGCTGCACACAGCCAGCTGGCCCATCAGAAGTGTGGCACCAGGCACACTGTCAGACAAGAAACCAGAGTGCCGCCACATGTCCTGGCTTCTTGGTGTCATGCCGAAGCTCCTCACAGCTCTAATCAGAAACTGCCACCAGTGGAGTCAATGTCACGGGGACACCAGGATCCTAGCTTTGCTCATTAGACCAGCAGGGTGGCCTTATTCTGTCCACAGCACTGCTGCCACTGATATATTTGATTTCTGTGTCCTAGCACACTGAGCCAGAGTCAGAAAGACTCAGATTCCTTCTTACACACTTACACACACACACACACACAGAGAGAGAGAGAGAGAGAGAGAGAGAGAGAGAGAGAGGGAGAGAGAGAGACAGACAGACAGACAGAGAGACAGGCAGACAGAGACAGAGGGGGGGAGGGAGGGAGGGAGGAAGGGAGATACAGTCCTCATCCCCACCAATGGTCAGTCTAGGTTTCTCCGCAGCCGTGAGCCTGTGGAAAGAGCCTGGGCCAAGGTCAAGAGGCCCAGCTTCTAGTCATGTCCCTGTGATGCTGGGCACACTAGCTGCCCTCCTTCTGGTCTCAGACCCTATGGTCATTATCTTCAAGTGGGCCCAGGAGGCCACCAAGAGACGTTCCCCTGGGTGCCAAGGCTAATAAGATTAAGCCCATTTCCAAATGTGCTTAACCTTGGCGGCTGGCCTCCCAAATCCTTCCATTTAGATCACCTGGGAGCTTTAACAATCCCAATATTCTGGCTGCAGCCCAGGCTAATTACATCAGTCCCCTGGAGGGAGGGCCCAGATGTCAGAGGTGTGTATGTCTGTGTGTGTCTGTGTGTGATGTGTATGTGTGTGTGTAATGTGGTGTGTGGGTACAGTATGTGTGGTGTGTGATGTATGTACAATGTGTGTGTGTCTGGTGCATGTATAGTGTGTGTGGTGTGTGATGGTATGTGTGGTGTGTGATGGTGTGTGTAGTGTGTGTGGCATGTGTGTGGTATGTGTAGTGTGTGTGTGGCATGTGTGTGATGTTTGAGGCATGTGTGGCATGTGTGGTTTGTGTAGTATCTATAGTGTGTGTGTGGTATATGTGTATGGTGTGTATGTGGTTGTGTGTGTGTGGTGGTGTGTATGTGTTGAAACCAGGGCTTTGTGCCAGGCGCCTAGCCATTGAGCTAGACCCCAGCCTGACACAAGTGTCCAACTACCAAGTGACTCCAGCTGCAGCTAAGGCTAGATGCATGGGGAAGGGTGCGTCAGGCTCCAGGATTGGTGGTGAGCTTCATCCCTCAGGCCTGGTTGCTCTCGCCCTACTCTCTGGTGACCTTTTAAAAAGTTACCCCCCCCTCCTGCTCTGGCCTGTCATTGAGCTCACCCAGCTGATTGCAGAGCTTGTGATTGAGGACCTCTTCTGACCGGTTCCCTTTCCCCCAAAATTAACGTGATCATTAAGGCTTGTAATTCCACTCACCAGTGCTATCAATCAAGGGGCTGGGAGAACGGAGTTAAGAGTCCTTTTGTAATTGGCAGCAGCCTGGGGTCCTGAGCAGAGCATTCACAGTCTGTAGGGAGGCTGGAGGGGGAGCTGGTACGCAGAGCTGCACTCCTGAACTGATTCCCAAAGCTTGCCTCCCTCCTGGAGCTAGTAAGCTGCAGTCTCCGTCTTCTGTGTGTGTGGGAATGAGGAAGCCAGATCTTCCCACCCCCCAAGTCTCTCAGAAGTGTAGCGGGTCTCTCTAGCACCCTGAAATTAGGAAGATGAATAGATTCTTTATACAAAATGGAGAACTTAAGTCTGGCTGGGGAGGAGCAGTTAGTCTGGATTATCCATAGTTCAAAGTAGAGCTGAAGCTGTCAGATCCAAAAGGCTGGTACATTCTTCCTGCTACCTCAGGACCTCAGACACTACAGCTGAGCCCAAAGCATGGCAATGCATGCAATGCCTCTCTCCACCCCACCCCACCTCAACCCAGCTAACTCCAAGCTGCTTCTACATGTAGAAAACTGTAGTGTTTTTGGTTGTTTTTAATCTTTTGGGGGGGCCTGCCACCCAGCTCCCAAATAAATTATCCATGGAAGCTTATTCTTAATTATAAATGTCTGGCCTTAGCTTGGCTTGTTGCTAACCAGCTTTACTTAACTTAAATTCGCCTATCTATCTTTTGCCTCTGGTTTTTTTTTTTTTTAAATCTTTCTCTGTTTCTGTATACCTTTCTTTGTTTCTTGCTCTGTGGTTGGCTGTGTAGCTGGGTGGCTGGTCCCTGGAGTCCTCCTCCTTCTCTGGCTCCTTTTTTCTTCCAGATTTCTCCTATATCTCCTCCCTGCCTGCCAGCCACACCTGTCCTTTCTCCTGCCTCGCTATTGGCCATTCAGCTCTTTATTAGACCATCAGGTGTTTTAGACAGGCACAGTAACACAGCTTCACAGAGTTAAACAAATGCAACATAAACAAAAGTAACACACCTTAAAATACTATTCCCCAACAGCTGAGTTCTTCATGGACTTCCAACTCTAACCTATGCAGGGTCTCATAGGTTGATACATACATGGTAGGTAGCATGTAGGCCAGAGGAGTGGGGACAGCTGTAATACATATGCTGTAGTAGGGATTTAGAGGCAAGAAGATCAGGAGTTCAAGGCCATCCTCAGCTACACAACAAACTCAAGGCCAGCCTGGGCTACAGAGGACCCTGTCTCAAAAAACCCGAACAAACAATGACAGCAGTAAGAAATCAAATACCACATTATAACAACAGGAAACATCCCCCCCTCTTTTTTTTCAAGACAGGATTTCTCCATGTAGTTTTGGTGCCTTTCCTGGATCTTGCTCTATACACCAGGCTGTCCTCGAACTCACAGAGATCCGCCTGGCTCTGCCTCCTGAGTGCTGGGATTAAAGGCGTGCGCCACCACTGCCTGGCCCTTCTTTTTTTTAAAAAAGACAACACCATAGGAAACTCTGGAGGAGGGAAGCACCTCTAACCCAGCTCCTGAAGGCTAGCTTTTCAGGTGCCGCTCATTTCCCAGTTGCTGCACACGCACCTGCATGTGTTGCCATAGCTGTGATCAGCGAGCACACTGCATTCTGGTGCCCTCACCATCCCAGCACTTACATTTTCTATGTGCAGTTTATGGACTTAGAACTCCTTCCACTGTTTACATAATAATTCTGTCACTTGGTGCGTGCCAGGATGTACTTGCCATTTGCTGTTTGGGATAATTAGGCTCCACAAAAATGCTTAATAAAATAAATGCAGAGCATGTGAAATAGCACGAACAAAGCCTACCCTGGATGGTGTTTAAATCGTGGACTCGGGAGAAAGAGACGGCTCAGAGGTTAAGAGCACGGGCTGCTCCTCCAGAAGACTTGGGTTCAATTCCCAGCACCCATGTGGTGGTTCACAACCATTTGTAATTCACTTCCAGGGGACTCTGTCACTTTCTTCTGACCTTCTCAGGCACCAAGTGTACAAGCAGTACACAGACACACGTGCAGACAAAAAAAAACCTATACCCATAAAACAAAAATTAAAAACAAAACGAAACTGTGGACTCCTAGTTCCTACTTCCTGAGACTCAAGTAGAAAGTGGGAGCCGGGGATCTGCATTTAGCAACCGTCCAACAGCTTCCCCAGTCCCATACTTCCCTGAAACACTGCTGAGCACTTCATCTGAGTTTTTCTGGGGCCACAAGTGACATCAAGAGACATTTCTTTCACTTTTGAGCTCTTCCAATCAATGCCAACAAGGATGGGCAGAGAACAATTCTTTAAAAAGGTGGGTCATTGCTGGTAAAGGCACTTGCCCTGAAGCCTGACCACCCGAGTGTGGTCCCCAGGATCCACATGGTAGAAGCTAAGAACCAACTCCAAAAGTTGTCTTCTAACCTCACACACGTGATGTAGCACATGCACACTTACACATCCATACCTCCATGGAAAAAGAAAATATGGACCGATCTGGGTGTAGACCTGTAATCCCACCACTTGGAAAATGGAAGAAAGAGGATCAGGAATTGAAGGCCAACCTAGGCTACATATCTAGTTGGAGGGTAGTCAGAGCTACATGAGACCCTGCCCCAAAAGAACAAGAAGCAAAACAAAGTGTGGGTCATGTTGGAACTTCCCCCAACACCGGCTGTTTGTAGGTGTCTGCTGTACATTTCTTCTCCTTGGTGTAGTGTCACCAGAGATTGTGTTCACGTTGTTCGGGTCCTACTCAGCAGTAACCACTGTTTCTGGTTCCTGGTCGCAGGAAAACAGTATTCCTGTGGTGGGCTGGTGGGCAAGATCAGTTTTCCTTCCACCTGCCTGGCGGAAGGAAAAGTTCAGCCTGCTGAAGGGTCAGTGCAGAGTGGTTTGGCCCCACACTGGGTTCACCACGTGTGAGAACGCCCCCCATAGGCTCATATGTTTCAATACCTGGTACTCAGTTGGTGGAACTGGCTAGGAAGGACCAGGAAGTGCAGTCTTGTGGGAAGAGATGTGCCATGGGGGGTGGGCTTTGGGGTTTCAAAAGACTGTGGTATTCCCAGTGTGCTCTGTTTCCTGCTTGCTGTTTGAGATGTGAGATCTCAGCTGCTGTTGGAGCTGCCTGTTACCTCCACTCCACTACAGACTCTAGACCTCTGATACCATAAGCATCTTCAAAACGTTTCTTCTATAAGTTACCTTGATCACAGTATCTTACCACGGCAATAGAAAAGTAATTTAAGGCACCATGGCTCCCGTCAGCACAGCCCTTTCCGTATGTCCATACAAGCTCTTCATGGCAGCTTCCTTTCCCTCTTAAGTCACATCATAAGGGCCTCTAGGTCTAGTTTTTGTCAACTTGACACAGGCTGGAGTCATCTTGAGAGAAGAGAACCCATATTGAGAAAATGCCTCCGTAAGACCAGGCTATAGACAAGCCTACAGAGCATTTTCTTAATTAGTGATTGGTAGGGGAGGGTTCCCACTGTGTCTGGGGCCACCCCTGGGCTGGTGGTCCTGGGTTCTATAAGAAAGCAGGCTGAGCAAGACGTGAGGAGCAAGCCAGTGAGCAGCACCCCTCCATGGCTTCTGCAATAGTCCTGCCTCCAGGTTCCTGACTTGTTTCAGTTCCTGCCTTGGTGTCCCTTAACGGACTGTGATTCAGGCTATGTAAGCCAAATAAACCCTTTCCTCCCCAAGTTTCTATAGTCATGGTGTTTCATCACAGCAACAGAAACCATAACTAAGGCATATCCTCATAGCCTTGCCTTAGTAATGGGTCTTGGGGGGCCGGAGAAAATGCCTCTCATTTCCCATTGCTTGCATTAAACCCTGTGTGAAGACTTTTTGCTACTGGAACAAAATGCCGGGAACAGACAACTCAAGAGAAAACTGGTTTATTTGGGGTTCATGCTTCAATTCAGGGTCGTGGTCCATGGAGCTGTGGTGAGTCAGGACATCATGGTGATGGAGTGTGTGGCAGAAACTACATGCCTTATGGCAGACAGGAAGCACAGAGAAAGGAAGGGACTGAGGATCCAACATAACTTTGAAAAAGATGTTCCTATGGAAGTGTGGGATGACTCATCCCTAACAGGCTTGAGGGCCAGCTGGCCCAAACCAGTAATAAGATACTTTCTGAGAGCCAACCTGGATCTGCCTAAGGGCCTTTAGCAACAGCAGCTGAGACATGATCTGAGGATAACCTGGAGCATTAAGAGGCAACCATCTCACACCAGCAGATGCATGTTCATCAGACCTTCCCCCAGGTTGTGGTGGAGGATATATAGGGCTTGCCTCTTCCTGAATAAACTGAGCTTATTGTTTCCACACTCTCCCAGAGTCTGTGTCATTGACTCTGTGCTTACTCGGCCCCAAAGGGAACAACAGCACAGGACCCTGCCACATCTATTGCTCAAACAGGGACTGTTTGTCTCCCTTTACTCATGTGCGGTGCTGGTTGAGCAGCCCCCTTGAGCAGTGTATTTTGGTGAGTAGGCCCCTCTATGTTGTGTACTTTTGGTCCCTTCAGCAGGTAAGTGCTGGGACCCCCACTTTCTTCTTTTGTTTGTCTTGTTTGTGAGTCTGTCTGTACAGTAGGGTGGCTGGCACATGCTTTTGTTCAGGCTTGCCTGGTGTTCCCATATAAGGGCTGGACCCTCAGGAAATGGAACCACAGTCACTGTTATTTATCCCACCTTCTACCACTATGGGAATTTTCCTCCCTCACCATAAAGGCCCCTACTGGAGCCCTAGGTCCCTCCTAACCAGCCAGGGGCTCTAGGCTACAACATCAGAACTAGAAAGGTTTTGGACAGAGGCTGTGGTGCTTGCTCCATGGATCTCTTCAGAGAACATGTGGAAACCTGACCTTTGGATGAGAGTTCTGTTCCTGGCCAGAAAAAGGGAAATGGCCTCAGGAGTAACCCTCCAATTGTTTTTTTATGCCCATTTTGTTGGTTGTGATTGCTGGCCTAAAGTCCTCTTCTACTGAGGAGGTCATTAAGGACCACAATACATACTGCTAGGAACAACGTAACACCAACCTTTCTACCACCTTCATCCCATCCATGACTGATACTTCCTCTGCCTCTGCTGACAAGGAGATGGATGAGAATAGGCGTACAGTAAAGAAAAGGGATGGAAAGAGAGAGGAAATGATCGCAGCGGTGCCCAAGGTTACACCGGCAGCCCCATCTCTCTGTTTCCCTCATGCCTTGAGTGGCTACTCCCCACAGTGCAGTATCCACAGAGTGATTTGCCTGGATGTCTGCCTGCCAAGCCAGCTGCTCTGCATACATCCCAGCCTATTCCACCTGTGGTGCCACACATGCCCACTATGTTGTTTCCAGTTAATTTGGGCCCCAATGTGGCCAACCAGCCATGAATACCTACCCCTCTTGCAGACCTGTCTTTGGTCTGTCAGGCTGCTAATGAATTGGGTCCTGACTCGCTGCATTTTGAACAAGTCCTATGGCAATGGGCAATGTATTCACAGACTTATTATGACTGGTACCATTTGATGAAGGCTGTGTTGAAGCCTGTGGTCTTCCTTAACTGGCAAGCTGCCTATGATGACTGGACCAAGGCTCAGGCTCATTTTAATATGCAGTACAACATCGTTGTTTCTCTTGAGATGCTCACAGGCCAAGAATCATATTTTAACCCTGTCACACAAGCCCAAATTGGACAACATGCTTATTTACATGCCTCAGGAGACAACATTGCCCTTGGTGAATTGGAGGGATCCCATCACCCTTCAATGGCAACCCCCTGCTCCCTTATTAACTTGGGGGAGAAGTTATGCTTGCATATTTCCCCAGAGTACCACCACGCCAATATAGATACCCTCTAGAGATGTGAGTTCAACAACAGACCAAGAGACATTGGCCAAAGAAACAGCTTCAGAGGGGTAATGTATGATTTGCCCCACTACTGAGACATTAGTAAGGATTATGTCATTACTGGCACATGATCCTAGATATCAAGCAATTGCCTCATCCCCTACAAGGTCACTAATGCATCATCAGAAATACTTCAATTGGCACAATAAATATAATAGGGTCCTGTAGTGGATAGCCATCTCAGCCTTGGCCTGGAAGTTCCAACCCCCATTGAGGCTTTGGTAATGGTCACGCCCACAAGACGGGGCTGAGGGAGGAAGCTGAAGACCCAGGATTGAGAGGAGAGGTCTCTCTTGGCTCTGCGACCCTGGACACTGGAGGTAAACCGAGCAGAATTCTCCAGAGAACACTGCCGGAC
>NC_050461.1:8645369-8817869 GCF_903995425.1 Onychomys torridus
ACATACAGAAAGGGAGGGGGGGTTGACTTAAGGAGTGTGATAGCACATGTCTGTAATTCCAGCACTCAGGAAACTGGAGCAGAGAGATAACAAGTTCAAAGCTAGCCTGGGCTACATAGTATAAAACCTGTCTCAAAAAAAAAAAAAAAAAAAAAGCTTAAATCACCCAATAAAGCTGTTGTTTTGTATTCCAAATTCCCTGTCCTTTCTCACACAAACCATCAAACTCCCTGAGTTCTGTGGTGAAGAGCACTGGTCTATGACAGTGAGGCCACAGGCTTGCTTCAGAATGGCGGAGGTCAAGAAGAGAACATGTCAGGAAGCTCCTTTCTTTCTCATCCTTGGAGATGCTGGATGCAGGAAAACCAGGGGTGTACCACTAAGTGAAATCAGGCCTCTGACTGGGGTGGAGCACCAAGTGACTGGCATGGCTTCTTCAAACCCACAATGTGCCATGTGTGGAAAGACAAGCAGGTGCTAAGGCTTGGCGTTCCTGAAGCTCTGTGAGAAGCTAGGGGCAAAGTGACAGCACAGCAGAGTGACAGGCAGAGGACAGGGTGGACTGCTGTTTCTGTGAACCTCAGGATACGGGTCAGCAAGAGCTGAAGCAAGGCCCAGTCATCAGGGCCACCACAGGCACTGATGAAACTTGGAGACCAAGCCACCACTCATGCCTGGTTCTATGCTCAGTACCAACACCTGCTGGTGGGTAATACCAGAGACGGGGGGTGGGGGGGTGGGGGTGGGTGGGGGGTGGGGGGTGTCAATGGCAACATGCCTGTAGACCTGTAGCTTTGCATACAACCAGGAACACATCTGCTATATTAGGCTCAATTACAGAGGACACCTTAGGGAGCTGGGGAGCAAGGGGAAGAAAGGATCGCTCTCTGGATGGCTGTATGCCATCTAAAGGGTTGTTGAAACCTACCTCCTAAGATGGGCTAAAGATTTTCTTTCTGAGACAGGATCTTGATAAATAGCCCTAGCTGGTCTGGAATTCCCTATGGCCTGAGACTAGACTTGCCTCAAGCTGACGGCAATGTTAGCTCTATTTTCAAAATGCTGGTATTGTAGGTGTGGGCCACTATGTCCAGCTGAAGATGTGCCTGTTGTAGCAAGCCACAGAGAAAGAGTAAGATTTACAGAAGTGAGAGAATGGGAAAAGCCCAGAGGCAAAAGGTACATTTCTTAACTTATGTTAAGAAAAACCAGCAAGAAACAAGCCAAGATAAGGCTGGGCATTTATAAGTAAAAACAAGCCTCTGTGAGTGATTTATTTGGGAGCTAGGTGGCGGGCCCCTCAAAGAGCAAAAACATTTTGGCGTACCAATGTGGGTTTGTATTTGCATAGGGCCTGAGAAAGCTTTTAAAAAAAAGAAAAAAGAAAGGGGCTGGAGAGGTGGCTCAGAGGTTAAGAGCACTGACTGCTCTTCCAGAGGTCCTGAGTTCAATTCCCAGCACCCACATGGTGGCTCACAACCATCTGTAATAAGATCTGGCGCCCTCTTATGTATACATAATAAATAAATAAAACCTTAAAAAAAAAAAAAAAAAGGATATGGCTTCTTTAAGAGTTTCTGCCTGCTGGCAAGCCCTTGAACAGTCAGTACTTTTCAAAGTAGGAACAAAAAACTGTGCAAGCATCAGCATTTCAGAGCTCTAGGAAGGTTGAATGCAGTTCCTGGTCAGACAAACCTCTGACCAGCCACGAATTTCATGCTTGGTTTTCACGACTTGAGAATCAGGTGGAGCCAGTAGAAAGCCTTGTAGGGAGGATCCAGGTGTTGGTTAGCAGTTTAAAGGTTTGCTCATGTGGTTAAAAAAAAAAAAAAAAAAAAAAAAAAAAAGGCTGAAAGAAAGACAGTAAAAGAGATCCAGGGGGTTGGGGATTTAGCTCAGTGGTAGAGCGATTGCCTAGCAAGCACAAGGCCCTGGGTTCGATCCTCAGCTCCAAAAAAAAAAAAAAAGAGAGAGATCCAGATTGGAAAAAAATATCTCTAAACAGATTCCAGTGTGTTCAACAATGTGCATAGGCTTAAGAAAAGAAAAATGGTATAGTCATAAAAAGAAATGAATAGTTTAAAAATAATAATAAAGTCTTTAAAGAGAGAGTAAAAGTAATATAAAAGAAAAAAGCCACCTAAGATGAGAAATACACAGGGAGTCTGGATCCTGTATGTTATTGTGATGACTTTGAATTTTTTGATTGTTGAGAAGCAAAGGACAGCTGCAAAGAGATCTGGAATTGAAAGGGGGACTGTTGAAATAAATCAGCCTGTATACTTTAGGAATGCCTTTACTTTTAAAAAGTCAAAAAATACATTTGTCAAATGGAGATAAAAAATGCTTTGGAGTTTTGTTCCCACAGGAGATGAGAGGCTGAGGATTCCTTGATCAGGTTTGGTATCTGAAACTTGACAGGTGATATCTGTCAGCAAAGGTTACTGCTGGTTGTTCAAGGACTTAATCATTATCTCAAAATTTTCTCTCTTGGACCCTAAAGATACTTTAACCACAGACAGCAGGAAGCAGTTTGGAGAACAGGATATCCACATTCCCAAGAGAGGTGTGGGAGGCTTTTGGTTATTTGGTGGGTTATGGGTGTTTGTTATCATTTAGTATATTGATACAAATTTAAAATTATTTTTGTTAGACTGTGTATATATATGTTTCTACTCTTGTTTAAAGGGTTTTTGTATATTGATGCAAATTTAAGGGTGTTTTTTTTTACCACATATTATATATATGTTTCTACTCTTGTTTAAAAAGGTATTATACCTATACAGTTCATTTTAAAATGTAAGGTAAAGTTCTAGTTTTTGAAAGTTATTATTATAAACTATATAGGACAATCAAGAAACATAGGTCAGTAGTTAGTAATTTATAACAATCAAATTTATAGATATATTAGGTATGTTTTCTAGGTTAAATAGAAATATTTTAGATAGATGGTTCTCAAACCCTTCAAAGACCTACAGAATATGGCATTTAAAATGCTATGTTATCCTAAAGTTTTTCGTGACAATGAGACACATCTGCTCCTGGCAGCACTAATTTACTCCAGAGAAGATGATGGGCATCAAAGAAACTCCTCATTGTTTTCATTGTGGCAAGGTTAGTCACTAGTCACTAGGCAAAGAAACTGTTCTTGCCTTTGACTGCTGACAATGTGCTGTGCACTGGACATACATGAAAAAAAAAAAAAAACCAACTGATGAACTTTGCCAAAACAAGGCAGGACAGTCCTTCAAATTCCTGCTCCACTGAGAAGTCTACCAGATGTTCTGGGCCTGAGGGTTGAAGATGGGTAGCCCAAAGTTGCAGAAGAACTTTGGGTGACTGTCCAGGCAGCCAAATGGCTCTTGTTGTTAGATAATATTACATCCTTCTGGGTCTTTGATGGAGTCGAACACTAGATAGTTATAGTTGCAGTTTCCCTTAGTTATGACAGAAAGTAAGTTAGGTGTAAAACTTTAGATTCACTAAGATAGGATAAATAATGCATTATCTTCTTTGACTATGCTAACTACAAATGGACAGAATATTGTAAATATAATTCTTACTTGATAACTATCGTTGTTGTGTATAGTTTTACTATGTTAAAGTTAAATGTTTCTTTCTGTTTAGACAAAAAGGGGGAAATGCTATAGAATTTTATTTTAAGGTGTGTTATTTTTGTTTATGTTGCATTTGTTTAACTCTGTGAAGTTGTGTTACTCTGCCTGATGGTCTGATAAAGAGCTGAATGGCCAAAAGCAAGGCAGGAGGAAGGATAGGCGGAACTGGCAGACAGGGAGAATATATAGGAGAAATCTGGGAGGGAAAAAAAGATCAAGGAACGAGAGGAAGGAGGATGACTCCAGGGGCCAGCCACCCAAACACACAGCCAGACACAGTAAGCGTAAGATTTACAGAATGAGAAAAGGAACGAGAAAAGCCCAGAGGCAAAATGTGGACAGGATAAGTTAAGGAAAGCTGGCAAGAAACAAGCCAAGGAAAGGCCAGACATTTATAAGAAAAACTAAGTTTCCATGTATGATTTATTTGGGAGTTGGGTGGTGGGCCCCTCAAAAGAGCAAAAACAAACAACAAAAGTAGCCCTGGATGTTCAAACTCATGATTCTTTTATTTGACTTCCTTAGTAGTTGCCTATTGGCATGTGTTAGCACATGCCAGCAAAGTGGATTCATTTGTAGACTTGATTTATCTGGTACTGGGGATTGAATCCAGGGCTCTACCACTAAGCCATTCCCACCCACCCCTTTTCTCTCTCCCTCTCTCCTTCTTCCCCCCTCTCTCCCTCCCTGAGTGCTAGGATTAAAGGTGTGCACCACCACTGGCCAGCTACTTTTATCTCTTAAGCAAAGGAAAGTTTATGAAGACCAGACAAATTTGTATATTACCTTTAAGAGCTGAGTCCTTAATCTGAACTGTTAGGGTATTGTTTATTTGACCCTCTTTCTTTAGATCTAAAGTGCTGGATGAGTCATTTGAATTGTGGATTGACAGGTTAAAAAATAAATATTGCCAGCTGGGTGCAGAGGCATACAACTTTGATTACAACACTAGGGAGGTAGAGGCAGGCAGATCCTTGTGACCAGCCTGGTCTACATAGTGATTTCAGGTCAGCCAGAGCTATACAGTGAGATCCTGTCTCAAAAACAAAAACAAAAGCAAAACAGGACCCGCTCCCCAAACCAAAATTAAAAAAAAAAAAAAATGGTGGGATCCCAGGCAGGTTATTTTTTGTCTGTTTTCCAAATAATCTACCATGTGGAGGGAGTGGGGGAAGCCATGAGTGAGTGAAGTTCCTTAGTGAATGCATTTTGCTGACATGGGCATGGCCTTGTAGAAGACTTCATGGCCTCAGACTCATAGGACATGCAAAAATCTGTTGCCCATATGGGCCAGGTTCAAGAGGAATGGCAGAGTTTGTCCTTGGAGTCTGAGTGTCTGTGGTGACTGGTCAGTGTGTGAAAAGACTACCAAGTGGGATTCTCCTCTCTTACATTTACGAAGACCCCCTAAAGAGACTGTGCCTCATAAACACCTGAGGTTCCCAGTTGTGAGCATCTGCCTTTTCTGTGCTTCCTCACAAAGCCAGAGTTCAAGACCCAAGCCATCAATCATGTTTTTATTAATTTAATAGCTTGATATATTTATTGCATTTATATTTATGAGATAGTTTAGATTTTAATACTTAAAAAAAAAACAATTGATTTGAAATTTCCAAGGCTGAACCACTGGCTGATTTAGTCATGCATTTGGGCAATTTCCAGGTGCCGGAGTGTCTGAAGAGATGTATAGTCCCTGCTTGAGGCAAGAGGAGGCTCCTACCTTCTTGGGAATCCCACTGCAAGTCCCAGGAAAAGACACTTGTGCATAGTTATACCTACAAGAAATATTAGTTCGGCAGCTAAAGAAAGGAGTATAGAAGCCAGGTAGTAGTGGCACACGCCTTTAATCCCAGCACTCAGGAGGCAGAGGTAGGCGGATCTCTGTGAGTTCGAGGCCAGCCTGGTCTACAAGGGGAATTCCAGGACAGCCAGGGCTACACAGAGAAACCCTGTCTCAAAAAAACCAAAACCAGCCAACCAAAGTCAAAGAAAGGACTCTAGGAGGGCTGGAAGCGGGAGTCATCTCTCCAGACACTCTGGAACCTCGACATTGCCCGAACGCAAGACTAAATCAGCCAGTGGCTCAGCCTGGAATTTCAAATCAATTGATTTTTTAAAGTATTAAAATATAAAGTGTACATCACCGGTCCCCGGCTTGTCAGATGGGAGGCGTATTTACTAATGCTCACCTGTAGGGCTGTCTTCTGGCTCCTTTGGGAGAAAGGAGTGTGTCCTCACACTGTACCCCAGCCCACCACTTCACCTCATTCTCTCCCCATCAGGAGTACCTGGCCTGAAGGACTAGGGGTCTGAAGGAGATCTTTATTTGGTGTGAAATTAGACTAACGTTTCCCCGAAAAGAGTTATTTGGTGTTGCATTTCTCGATAAGTACAGATCACAGCTGGACCACATTTGCTTTTGTGAATGGGTTTTTTTTTTGTTTGTTTTGTTTTGTTTTTTGAGACAGGGTTTCTCTGTAGCTTTGGAGCCTGTCCTGGACTAGCTCTGTAGACCAGGCTGGCCTCGAACTCATAGAGATCCACCTGCCTCTGCCTCCTGAGTGCTGGGATTAAAGGTGCATGCCGCCACTGCCCGGTTCCAAAAACCTTTTTAAAAACGATCTATTTTTACATTCTGTGTCTCTGTGTGATTGTGAGTATATATGCCCACTGAGTCCAGAGGTCAGCTCCCTTAGAGTTACAGAGGATTGTGGGCCACTCAATGGGTGCTGGGAACTGAACCTGGGTCTCTGCAAGAGCTGTACTCATACTTAATCTCTGAGCCATCTCTGTAGCCCTTAACAGTTTGATTTTTAAAGGAAATTGCTGATGTGTACAAGACGGATGGATCATAAAATACTATGTCAGATGAAGCAAACGGGTTGACTAGAAGAAGCCAGACAGAAACAGTCCTGGAAAGAGCTGGGGTCTGAACTCAGGCCTGTAGGGGTGCAGGCTCGACACCTGGCCCGCCTCTTGGCCCTCTTAACCCAAGTTCTGGGGGATGTTTAGGGTGGTACTCTGAGAATTCCTTTCCATATCTGAAAGAGAGGGTTGGTTGGATCGTTTCTAAGACTCCTAGTGGTTCTATTGAGGCTTTCTTTTTAAACTTTTACTTAGTTTTGAATAGTCCAAAGCTGCAGCGGCTGCACGTCACAGACCGCCCAAGGCTAAAAAGACATCATGCTACTGTAATGCCGGGGCCTGGGATGGAATCTGGGAGAGGGAATGGTAGGAAAACTAGCAGAACTTAAAGTTTGGAGTTAGTTAGTAACACAGCAGTACTGGTTTCCTACTTTCAACAAATGTGCTGTGGTCACTCATTAACACAAAGGGAATCCAGGCAAGGTCTCTGGGAATTCTCTGTAATATCTTCGCAATGTCTCTGAAAGTCACAATCATCCCAGAACAAAACGTTGTCATGCTTGCTCGACAGGGTTTTGTTGTGTGGCCTCGGCTGTCCTGGACTAGCTCTGTAGACCAGGCTAGCCTCTAACTCAGAGAGCTCCACCTGCCCCTGCCTCCCGAGTGATGGGGTTAAAGGCTGCTTTCTTAAAAGGGGAAATGCTTTGGGGCACGATGGGAGGAAGTCCCAGCACTCGGGAGGAAGAGGCAGATCGATCTCTGTGATTTTGAGGTCAGCCTGGTCTATACAGCTAGTTCTAGGATAGTCCCAGACTATAGTGAGACCCTGCCAAGAAAGAAAAAAAAAAAGTGAAATATTCTCCTCTCACCCAGTCTTTGGGCAACCAGTATTCAGTGTTGTGGTTTCTGATGTAATACAGGGATATTCAACTAACACTCATTATATACTTTGAGCATCACATTACAGTTATCATCAACTTGTCCCCATGGAGGTTATAGCAATTCATCTCTCCCAACACCTGTGAGGAGCAGCAAGCTCACCAAACCAACCAGTCCTGAGACTGTGTCCCTCACAATCAGGTGAAGTCAGACTGTCAACTCTCAAAATGCTCTCAAGCAAAACCTTTCTAGAATACTGTCCCAAGTGGCAGTCTGTCCCTAAGCCAGGTAGCAGATGCCAACGAGAAGCCTGCTGAGGTAGCAAAGAGCAGCAAGGTCCTGAAGAAGCAGCCGCTACAAGATTAACATTCCTGACATCAGGGGCCACTGTCCTTCAGAGTGACAGAGCCATTGACTCCGATCCACAGCACACAAAGGGTCAAGTCACACAGATCTGTGCCTAGGGGAAAGAACACCACAGGTCAAAGCGTTCAGATTACGCCCAAGAAAATCCCTTTGCAGAGAGACGACAGCAAATCCCCCGTCGGTTGAAAGGACAACACTTTCTTCACCTCAGGGACTGCAATGAATAAACCGGTTAAACATGGTTTGGATTTACTGAACATGAAAACAACGAGATTAACATATAATCTGGCGAGAAAGGAAAGGAAATGTACCAGAAAGCTAAGTAATGATGAGTGTTTCCCTCTGCCACATCTCAGACCAATCCTAAGAGCACTCCCCTCACTTCAGACTGTCAACACAAAAACATTCTCTAGAATACTGTCGCCAAATGTCTGGTCTGTCCTTGGTGCGGCCTCACATCTGGAGCCACATCTGCATGCATCCCTGCCAAACTGCCTGCCTGTGTTAAGAGGCAGCGCCCACTGCACGGCACAGGTGCAGGCTTGCGGGTCACCAGGACCAGGGTCTCACTTCCTACCGGTCGTGTGACCTCGCTGTAAGTAAAATGTGCCCAGCTCTTCTCTCGGCAGAATGAGGTTTCTGAGTTTTGCTCTCGACGTTACCCACCCGTGCTGGTGGTGTCTACCTTTTCCACGAGAACTTGTTAACCAGTGATTCTGGTTGATAATCCTAGATATCTGTGATGTACCGCTCTGGTTTTGACTGGACTACCTCTCAGACATTTTTCTTCCTTTTGGACACCGTTTGTTCCCTTCTGTTAGACACGCTGCACTGGTCAATACAAACAGGACAGGCCGTAATAGAAAAATGTACAGCAATCTGGCCGGAGTTGACTGTTCACCGTTGGCGGTAGTTTTCCTTCCCTTACCTGAAGGAGGCTTCACCTTCCTCTGGTGTCTTTGTTTCCGCCTCTCTATTTTAGGTTTCCTGCTACTCCTCAGAGAAGGGCTGTTGGTTGTAACCACTGTGCTTATACCAGAGCCCTGCTGGTGTGTGGAGGTGCAGGGAAGGGGATACCATATCTAGATCAGACCTCAGCTTTTACTGGGTTTCTGCCATACACAAATGCATCCCCAAGGGTCTGTAGGTTTTAGCTTGGTGGCCCTCATTCCTTTCCTGGCTGCAGCATTTCCTATTTAGTTCTAACCCCGTTGGCAGGAAGGAGGCTGATGGCGTGGGGGGGGGGGGGGGGGCAGGGGGGGGGGGCACCTGTCCCTACTGGGTAGAAGGCGCTGGTCCGACTTTGAAGGCCAGGGAAAGAAAGGCGGTTCTGACTGTTTTCTCATGACCGTTCATGGTTTTATTTTCTCTACATCTTGGTTGTATCATCAGATACAGAGGCTTCCTGAAGGTCAGTCTTCAGACTCTGCACCTCTGTACAAGTGTGACTTCCCAGGATTCCTTAGGCTCATGCCAGTCTACACTCAGCCCCAAGCAAGCCGTCTGCAGTCTCTTCTAAAAACAAATACACAAACGAGAAAGCCCACACTATTTGCGTGTGGCTGCACACATGCTGTGGTGCGTATGTGTGGGGATCAGGGGACAATCTGGGGGAAGTCAGTTCCCCCTTCTCCCCTGAGTCCTAGGGGCTGAACTCATGTAGTCGGGCTTGACAGAAGCTCCCTAACCATGCTGAGCCATCTGATTCTGCTCTCAACCAGGTTCTAGCTCCCTCGACCCCTCCCAGCAATCTGACGGCAGTTGATTCTCTTAGGTGAAGGACCCTAGGAGACCCGGGGGAGATAGTTTGCTCTGTAACCATAATTCTGAGGGGTCCAAGGAAGGGCTGATTTGGTCCAGCTTTTTGTTTTGGGCTGTGTGTATTGGAGATCAAGTCCAGGGTCTTGCACCTTAGGCAAGTGCTCTACCACAGAGCTACCCCCCCCCCCCCCCCCCCACGTCTCCAGGTTCTCTTTGGAGGAGTGCCAACTTTCATGCGCCTCAGAAGCAGCACACTTGACTCGGAATGGCCGGCCACCCCTGTGCCTCCTCCTGAACCCCATGTCCCCTTCTTGTCCTCACAGTTGCCCTATGTTTACTCTCCAGCCATGATGAGTTTTGACAGTGACCCCGGACTGACCTTGAGGAAAGGGCTGGCGGTTGACCTTGCTCCCTCACACTGCTGCAGCACTGGGGTGTCACTGAGTTTAGGGGACCATCCCCATCCACAGCACTCACTCTGACAGTGGAGGCGGCTCTAAACTCCCTTTGGGGATTGTGAAATCAGCTCCTAGCCTCCAGACCAAGGATGTATGTTTTCTGAGTTCAGAATAGGAGAAACTTCGATCACAACATATCAAGACTAACAAAAATAATTTCTCAAGGTCTGCTAGTACTTTTTCTTAATTTCCTGATTTTAAAGGTGAAGCTGGCCAAACTAGTTCAAATATGGCCATCATCAGAGGGTCTCTCCTCTCAGGGGAGTGCCCAACCTATTTGAGGATTTCCTGGGAAGTTTAAAAAGGCCCTTGACTCAGTCTTCCAGAACAATGCCACGTTTACTGACTTGATGCCAAACTTAAGTCCAAACCCATGCATTCACATCCTCATTCATGCTCAGCTCCTACAGTGCTTTCCTACCATGGCAGGTTGAGGGCCTCTGGAAACCAGCCTTTCACGCTGTCAACTCTGTGGAAAGCCACGGCCCTTGCCCACAGAACAGGTCACCATGTGGGGGCCCTTAGATGTAGACATCCTCGGTCATTCATCCGAAGCCCAGTTCATGAAATTTGGGAGTCTGTCCTTTCATGTCAAGGGGAATGCTTCCTCCCTAGGGTCTGCACTCACAGAGAGCACACTGGAAACACTGGAGAACCACACTCTATTCTACACTTTCAAACTCCTTCCCAGATGGAACACTTAGGTGTTGTACTAATCAATGCTAGCAAGCACTGAGTATGTAATCTTCAGGCCACAGCACCCTGAATTATCTGTCCTTCTAAAATGTCAATGTATTTTATCTGCACTGGCTCAGTGGCTTCAGAACTCTCTTTTCATAGACTTCTTCGCTTCTGCCCCTGAGGAGGAGGGAGAGTCCTTCAGAGTGGCCCATCGCAAAATGCCCTAGGTCACAAAACCACAGGGTCCTGGTGGCAAAACACCCAAGCAAGAAACCAAATGCCAACCACCCTTGCTACTCTAGATGCCCATAGCAAGTGGCTGTGAGGCCCATTACTAGCATGCAGTCCGAGGCTTCCCAAGTGCTAGGCCAGGACTCCACCAACTGAACAACGTCTCCAAGCCCAGAATTAGGTTAGCTACAAGGAAGCTTCTCCACATTCCAGAAGCTGCTGTTCCACAGAGTTCCACAGTTAATCCTGTTAACTATTTTTGTGTCCCCAGGACCAAAGTTCTTTAGAGAAACAACTTAAGGGCTAGAGGTGTTTGATGTGTGGCTTCAGTCTGCTGCGTTGGGGAAGGCACAGTGGTGTTCTGGTAGCAGAGACCTCACAGAAGCACTGACCACTCACATGGCAGCTGTCCGGATAACCCTCAAGAGCAAGCCCCTACTGATTTACTTCACCAGCTAGGAATTCGTTCTTGATGACTCCACTGACCTCCCACCCAACCAAAAAAACCCCAATAGCAACATCAACAGTTGGGAACAGATACTCAAAACATAGGCCCATCGGGGACATTTGAAACCACTGTCCCCAACAAGCCTATGATTTACCAAAGGCCCTGCTGATAATGACTGCAGCAGGGCAGAAGTGGACACCGGGGCTTACTGTGTAGGCAGGGCCTGAAGTTCCTTACAGTTATCCACCCAAGGCTTTGGAACCCACATACAGTGTGTTCTGTTAGGAAGTCTTGGGCCTTTAGGACTCTTCTCTGTGTGGTTAGAATTAACAGCACCCACATTTGTATTGTTGAAATTCAGGGTGTAGTTTTACTGCGGACTACAGCCTTAGCTAGGAGACAATGCTGAAAAGTTCCTCTTACATTAGGCAAAGAGGTTATTACTTGAAATAGTCAACTTTGTGCCCAATTTAAAACCTCTAATTTTAAATCATGTGTCTCTTGATAGTTTAAGCACATGAGTGCAGCTGTCCTTGGCGGTCAGAAGAGGGTGTTGGATCCCCTGGAGCTGGAGTTCCAGGCAGTAGTGAGCTATGTGTGCTGGGAACTGGATCAGGGTCCTTTGCAAGAGCAGCAAATGTTCTTAACCACAGAGCCATCTCTCGGCTCCTACAGTGTACACTATTCTTGTTATTGAAACAGTATTGCTATGTAGCCCAGATTAAGTCTGGAACTCAACAGAATCCTCTTGTCTGTTCCCTGAACGCTGGGATTACAGGTGTCCATCATCATGCCTGGCTGCTTCCTGACATCTTGTAGTGGTTCAGATAACTGGTCTTATGAAATTGTGAATAATGTTTTGAGCAACAAGAGGCTGACTTCGCTACATCTGCAGTGTGCTTGTGGTTGCCTGGGTCTGACCACGACCTAAGCTTGCTTCTCCTCATGTCCATCTCAAGTGTAAATGGTTGAGGAGAGTTTGAGGTCAGTCTGGGCTAGTCCCTTGTCCCCAGAGAGGGTGCTCTGGGGTTGGAGGATGGCATTTCCTCTTCCAGGAACTGGACACCCAATCATAATGGGCTCCCAGACCACTTGATGTGCAGATATGTAGACTAAAAACTACATCCCAGTCACTAAGTCTGGTCAAAACACTTCAGGCAGCAGAAGTGCATTTTCTGGTCTTGTAAGCCAGGCTGCTAAGGCAGTGCCCCTCTCTCCTCAAAGGATGAAGTGTGCCAGTAGTACAAGCCAAATTACAAAGAGAGCATGTACCTGCCCCTCAGTACACCCTCCAAAGTTCCAGCAAGTCATTCAGGTGCCCGGGGAACAACTGCTGAGAAACAGGAGGCACGGTACTGACTTATCTTAAAAGGCCTTTTAAAGAACGACTTGAGATTATAAAGCATTTCTCCAGCACACAGTCCTTCCCAACAAGGCAGTAAGCCTTCAGGAATGCTTTCTCAGTGCACCACTCTGCTGTTGTTTAAAGAAAACACCCCATTCAAAAGGTGGTGGCGTATTTGATATCACCACCATTTAAAGAGGAATGGAGTTACGGGAATGAGAAGTATATAATTAGTATATAATCCCTCTTAGTGAGCGAGGTAAGTACAAAGCCATGGGAGAAAGGACAGGCTCTGGAGGCCATGCAATCAGTGCACACCAGAAATGCATTTCAACTTTTATTTGAAAACAACTTAAATTTTTAGACAAATGATTTTAGTATATAAATTTGATTTTGTTTTTATACAGAATATAAAGATTTCCCTCATTAATCTTCCACGTGAAGGGGATGACAGGCCAGAAGAAAGACACACTCTGCACACAAAGTACACCTCGTATGTGTGGCACTGGAGACAAATGGTTGTCGTGCTCCTGCACATAAATTAGGACCGAGGGGGCATCACACAGTAGGGGAATGTTCTAGTCAATCGGATGCAAGAAGAAACGTGACACAGAAACTGCAAATAAGGCCAAGTCAGCAGCTTTAGTCAGGGACTCGGGTTCTAGGGGCTTGTGAGGCTACAGTGTGCACTGGACACGGCAGGGCAGAGCTAGTGGGGGCTCAACGAGGGCGTTCCACTACAGCAATGAACTAAAGGAAATGAAAGGGAGCGTGAGTGTTAGTATACCCAGGGCATGTTAGACCAGTGTCTGTGCAGCATGCTAAGTTAGTTACAACGTCTTCACTGGTGTGGATGTTAATGGTCTTGTTTCTGCCTCTTCTTTCCACACTCAGGCATGTCTTATTTTAGATGGGGTATAGCTTTTATCTATTATTTCATCCTGTAAAAACATGTGAAGACAACGTTCATTCTGGGCCAGAGGATGACCAGCGACCCTGGGAATAAAAAATACAAACTTTTAGTCCACTGTTTATTAAAGATGGTGTAGGAGGGGTCAAAACAAACACATTTTAAGGTTAGGAAATATGTACGATTTGTAAGTATTATTCCGAACTACTCATACAGTGATGCTATCAAATAATGGCCTTTTCCTTTGGTCCATGAAGTGATTTAAAACATTTTAGAGATGGTGCATCGGGTAACGGTGCCTTCGGTCAAGTCTGATGACCCAAGTTCAATCCCAGAGCCCCACATGGTGGAAGGAAAGGAATGACTGCAAATTATCTTCTAACCGTCACACGTGCCCCGAGGTGGGGACACACAAACACAGGTAAATGTAACTAATAAAAATAACCTTAAAACTTCGTAGTGTTCCTGGAATGTGTATTGAATTAGCTTTTCAATTAGTTGGTACATGCCTAAGAAACTTACATTTTATAGTTCACTGGACTTTAAGAGTTTATTTTAAAGATACAGGATCCAAACCAGCATGTTAGCCCATGCCTGTAATCCCAGTACAGGGAAGGCTGAGCAAGGAGGCTCTGAGTCCGAGGCCAGCTTGGCAAATATAAAGCAATACAATAAAGCCGGGTGCAGTTCTAAATTAGAAATGGAGGAAGCGCAGCAGGGGGAAAGAGACATGAAGTTGTCTGCTTTTCTTTCTTCCTTCCCTTTCCCCACCTTTACGTTTCCTCTATAACTGGGGATCTGACTTATACTCAGTCCACATTTAGCTTTGCCTTCTCAAAGAGTATGTTCACCAAAAACCTGACTGCAGGGGTGTGGTGGGCAACACCAGTCATCTCAGCACCTTGTGGGCTCAAGGCCAGCCTGGGCTACACAGTGAAACCTGTGTGCTACAGCAGGTAACCTCTATTTACCACTCACAGATACCAAATCATGAGTTAAAACAGCGTGTGTGCTCGCAGCCACATCTGCTAAGATCTGGCTAATCTGGGAGAACCTAACACGGATACATAATCACAGTGGGCACAGTGGCACACCTGCGGTCTCAGCTACTCAAAGGAGGGCTGGAGGACTGCCACGGCCCGGTCAGCGACAACACTGAGTAGTGCCTGAGCATCAATCGGTCTGTCCATCTGTCTGTCTCACTCCTTCTTCATCCTTCTCCCTGCAGCCCAAGCTGGGTTTGACCTTACAACATTTCTGCTCAGCTTCCCAAGTGCTGGGCCACATCTCTTAAACAAACAAAACAAAACAAAACAAAAAGCCAGCAGTGGTGGCCCACGCCTTTAGTCCCAGCACTCAGGAGGCAAAGGCAGGTAGATCTGAGTTCAAGGCCAGCCTGGTCTACAGGGCTACACAGAGAAACCTCATCTTGACTAAAACAAAGACACAACAACAATAAAAAAAACAAAGAAAGAATATTGGTTTGAGCTTATCAACAGTTACTAAAAGACAAACAATCCTAAATTTTCTTACATTTTTTCAAAAGAGAACACTTCGCCATGAAAAAAATTTTTAATGTACATTTTTACATAAAACATGCTGATAATATTGTTACCTGCAATCAAACAAAATGATTGCAAGTGTATTGTACATTTTATTACTCACAAGAGAACATACCTTAAATCAAAATCACAAGTAAAACTATTTTCTGAATGATAAAATTTTAAATGTAATTTGCATAAATTATCCAAGAACAACAAATATAAAACACAGGTCAACACAAAATCCCTCATTTCAGCATTTACCACATGGTGTTCAGCTTGGAGAAGACTTCACGTCATTTAAATAGTACAAAGTCAGGAAATGGCCCAAAGGAAAGGCAGCATGGATTAACCATGACAAGTCGTTAAGGCTGGAGATCCCCGAGTGGTTAAACAGTGAAGAGCACTGGCTGCTCTTGGAGAGGACCTGGGTTCAATCTCCAGTATGCATGGGGAGCAGACACACGTGCAGACACAACTCCAACACGCAAAATAAAATACTGAAAAAAGAAACTAACGACTATTAGTCAGGAATGTCTCAAAGCATCGTTCTCCTCCTGCCTTGAGGAATGGCAAGTACTTACTTGTTTATGAACTGTTCCAGTCCCTGCTTCCTTTCCTCGATGAAATTATCATCAAATATTCCATCGTCTCCTCTAAAAGGAAGCTGCCGCAAAAACGCTTTCCCAGGGAGCGGGGGGACTACCACCTAAAACAACACGCACAAAGTCAGTTCCCGTGGTGACCACCCAGGAGATGCTCAGTCAGTCAGTGGCAAGCCGGTCCACCCGAGCAATCTGCCTCTGGACCCACACGGTGGAGAGAGAACCAGACCCCACGAGTTGTCGGCTGACCTTCACACATACAATGTGACACTCATGTGCCCACACACATTTACATGGATGGGGACACACACACACACACACACACATACACTGAATAAATAAAATGTAATAAAAAGGAAATTTAGGGGGTTGGAGAGATGGATCGGTGGTTAAGAGCACTGACTGCTCTTCCAGAGGACCCGGGTTCAAGTCCCAGGACCCACATGGCAGCTCACAACTGTCTGTAACTCCAGTTCCAGGGGATCTGACACCCATGTCAAAACACCAACGCACATAAAATTAAAAAATATATATATAAACCAATGGTGGTGATGCATGTATCTATCCCAGCACTTAAGAGGCAAAGGCAGGCAGGCCTCAAGTGAGTTCCAGGCCAGCTAGGGCTACATAATGAGACCCTGCCTCACAACATGGAGACAAAGATACCCTCACTATGGCACCATGACTCTCAAACTTGTTTAAATACACAACTGAAAAGAAACACACAGAAGGCCAAGAATGCAGCTCAGTGTCAGGTGCAAGTGGACAACTTGGAGAAGACAGTTCTTTTCTTCAATCATGTGAGTTTCTGAGACTGAACTCAGGTCATCTGGCAAGTGCCTTTATCTGCTGAGCCATCTCACCAGCATTACATCCAATAATTTTTAAGTAATGTGAAGAGACTTGATTGCCTGCCTGTGCTGCCATGCTAGGTCTGTGAGTGGTGGGAACTGAACTAACTCGGGGCTCTGCGCACCCGAGGCAAGCACTCTACCAACAGAGCTACACATGGCAGCTCTTCTTATCAATTCACAGCCAGGAGAAGTAGTGCACACCCATAATTTCAGCATGCAGACGCAGGAGGAAAAGACCTCAGGGCTATCTTCGTTTACACAGTGAGTTTGAGGCCAGCCTGGGCGCCATGAGACCCTGTCTGGAACAAACAAATACTTCTTACATTAAAATCTGTTAATCCAAGAATGTTTGTGCATGTGGGTAGAGGGAGGATTTCTGGTGAGTATACTGTTGAAATCTAAAGTATATCAAGACGAAAGCTAGAGAATGCGACCCTAATGCCAAACACAGATACTGCATGGCACTTAGTTTCTAGCTCAGGCCTTACTGAAGAGCACAGATATAAAACAGAATAACCCACATGCTCTGCTCCTAGCAATCATGAGAGTAAAATTTTCAGAGGCTGGACTCCCAAGAGCTTAAACAGTCCCTAGTGTAAAGTAAAAGCTCACAGTCAGAGACTGCAAAGCAGACACACAGTAAGGAAGCTTGACTGGTTTGTCTTTTACACTTTAGACAGAAAGCTGTAATAAAAAGTCAACCCACTTAAACAGGCACAGGATCTCTGCAAACATTTCTCCAAAGAACATACACCAATAGCCAGTAAGGAAATGACAAGGTCGGCAGCAGTGTTAGCCACCAAATGAGAACCACAAGCACAAAGCTATCGCTCCACACGGCAGCTCAGAGAACTGCCTGTAACTCCAGTTCCACAGGCTCCGACACCCTCACACACACATACATGCAGGAAAAACACCAATGCAAGAGAAAGGAAAATAAACCATTTAAAACACTCCAGTATAGTAAATGCTATGTTTGAAAAAATGCAGTCTATCAAAATACTTCTTCCTCATGGTTATTAAAATTTTCTTAAACTGTTCAATTTGTTTATTTTTTAACATACATATGTATGTTTTCCTATTATTTTATCTTATTATTACTTTTAATGAATAAAGGTGCTTTGTCTGCATGTATGCCTGCAGACCAGAAGAGGGCATCAGACTGTGAGCTGCCTCGTTGGGTGCTGAGAATTGAACCCAGGACCTCTGGAAGAGCAGCCAGTGCTCTCAATCACCGAGCATTCTCTCCAACCCTGTATGTTTATTTTTTGAGACAGGGGTTCACTGTAGCCCTGGCTTCCTGGAACTTGCTAGCCTGAACTCAAGAGATCCTCCTGCCTCTGCCTCCTGGAATTAAAGGTGTGGGCCACCATGCCTGGCTTTATGTTTTTATTTCCGAATTGTTTTATACAGTTAGATCCTCTCTCTGCAATGAACGGCAGCCATATACTGCACTCTTCAATACATACCCAGATGTTTCAAAGTCTTTTCCTTTATTAAAATCACTTACTCACTGGTGGGTATTATTACATGGTTTTGGTAATGGGAAGACTGGCATGGCTTGGTACAAGCTAAAAATGTACTCTTCCACTGAGATACACCCCTGGTCTCCAAATCATGCTATCTGTTTCATAAACTAAATCTTCTATAAAAACATAGGTTAAGCCAGGCATAGTGGTGCATGCCTTTAATCCCAGCTTTTGAGAGGCAGAGGCAGATGTCTATGAGTTCAAGGATAGTCTGGTCTACAGGATAGCCAGGGCTGCACAGAAAAACCGTCTTGAAAAAGAGTCACAGCCCTACAACAATACAGTATTACAGCTTCTCAGGGGTGGGAGAACAAAGACCCTGGGAATGAGTGAGTGTGTGGCTCCCAAAGTTTTGCTGCTACATCCTTAATATGTTCTTGGTATCTAGGAGCACAAACACATGATCAATATAGCACGAAGCACTGTGGGCTACTCTCCGGCTTTCGGACTCTAAAGCTCCTGTGGCAGTTGCTTAGTGCATGCAGACCTCCAGCTGAGTCCTGCTGCAATGCTACGGCCTATGACTAAGTTAGGAGACAATGTGCTCCTGTAAGGCGAGGGCTCTACCTCTCCACCATCGCCACGTGTCTAATCGAATGTGAGAGCCTTCAAAGGAATCTTAATTGATTCAGAGCTGCACCTACAAGCCCCAGAACAGGGCAAGTCTCAAATCAGTCTTCAGATGTACGCTGCACACCAGACATATCACCTGTTCTGCTCCTACCTCCCTCTTCTAGTTTCAGGGTTTCTCTTCATTTCCTGCCATTTTTATTTTATGGAGTGTCAGAAAGTAACATGACCTTTCATGAGCACACTTGTATATCAGCCCCTGATACCCACCAGCAAGCTTATCTGAAGAATATGGATGTATCACACAGTAAGATCAGCATTTTATGACACTTCTACATACATGTGGGATAATAAAAATGTTGACTATGAGTCACACAAAACTGGAAAATATCCTGACATTGAGGAAGAGGAAGGAAGGACAGCAGAAGGACTGAGAAGTGACTGCACTGTTGAGCACAGAAGGAAAAGAGCTGAGACCGTGAGATGGACTCACTGACAGCCAGTCCTCCACTGGCTGTCACCCACTTTCAGATACATTCTGGAGACCTTAGGTTACACTGTAAGAAAAAGAATAGCACATCTGAAAGAATGCTTACCTTGCTCTCTCTCTCTAGTTCACTTCGAAGCCATTCAAAGTCACTGTATCTCCTTCTAACAGTAGATTCCTTCAGCTTGAAGATAGGAAGATTTGTCTGAAACCAAAACAGTCACTCCTAAGTTGAAGCACATTAAGGCATTTCCAAAAGGGAGGAAGATGCCTGCCCCATTGACAACATGACAAACAGAGTAGTAACTTCATGGTTTCTGTAAGGTAATCAAGCACATCACCACCCAGCTGTCTCCAGTCCTCCTTCCCCAGTTCATTTTGAGACAGTTCCCTAGGCTAAGCCTTGACTATCATGCACTGTGTAGTCCAGGGAGGCCATCATCCTGCCCTGGCCAGGCACCACCCTTCTTTCTGTGGTGCCAGGAATGACCCAGAGCTTTGCATACTGGGCAGAGCTACATCTCCAGCCCCAAACTACAACCTTCCCTTTGGTTTCTCCTTTGAAGTGTGTGTATCTTGAGTGTATGTGAGAGACTGTGTGAGTGTGTATGAGGGAGAGTGGGTGGGTGTGGAGGTGTGTGCGCGCGCGCGTGCGTGCGTGCGTGCGTGCGTGTGTGTGTGTGTGTGTGTGTGTGTGTAGGTTGGAACACACATTTTGAGTTAGTTCTTTCCTTCTACCTTGTTTTGAGGTGGGCTTCTTGTTTTAGCTACTAAGCTGTGAATTTCTGTATCTGGCCTACAAGTTGTGAGAGATTCCTGTGGCTCCATCATGCCTGCCATCACGTCATCCAGCTTCTTAGCACGGTTCTGAGGACTGAATTCATGTCATCAGGCTTGCAGGGCAAGCACTTTTGTTTATTGAACCATCTTCCTGAACCTTAAATATTATCTTTCACTGCTTTCTTTAAAAATGCCAAAAAGGACAGGGAAAGTGTTGTGGTTTCTTTAATTATCTAGTAGTAGAACATTAAGAGACAAACAAACAAACAAAGAAAAACCACTCCCCTAACCTGAAAGGCAAACTCAGGGGGCTGGAGCGGCTCAGCAGTTAAGAGCAGGTACTACTCTTGCAGAGAACTAAAGTTTAGCTCCCCGCACCCATTCTGGGTGGCTCACAACCACCTGTGATGGGACTCCAAGAGACCCAGTATCTTCTTCTGGTCTCTGTGGGCACATACCCATATCCACACACCCTTAAAAAACGGCGATTAAGGGTTGTAGCTCAGTAGTAGAATATATATGTTCACCTATGTGAGGTTAAAACTAAGTCACAGCAGCAGGTAAACTACTCTGAGAGAGCCAGGTCTTTATAGGAAGAGAGCATATTTAAGAACTGAGAACATAGCCAGTGTGCTGGCGAATGCCTTTAATCTCAGCACTCAGGAGGCAAGGCAGGCAGATCTCTGTGAGTTCGAGGCCAGCCTGGTCTACAGAGTGAGTTCCAGGACAGGCACCAAAACTACATGGAGAAACCCTGTCTCGAAAAACCAAAGATTTATGATAAAAAAAAACGTCAGCAGAAGAAAATGGATGAAAGAATTAAGATTTCTGTACTCAGGAGCAAAGCAGGATGTCAAGTCAAGGTCAACCTGGGACTCACAGAGATGCCTGTCACAAAGTTTACAGAGTTCAGAAATGATTTAGTGTAACAAATGCCAACCTCTATCAAAATCCTACTTAATACCACCCACTCTCTTGGGTAAATTTTGTTAATTCAGTATTTGCACTTGGGGAACTGTAAACTGTTGAAAAAGGAATTAAGAGGCCCTGGAGGAAAGACTTCCTGCTTGGTAGATGAAGGCATCATGCTGTAGTGTCCATCGCTAAGAAAATTCTCATCTGCTAATCTTAGTGCCACCAGTAAATAGCTGTCCTTCAGCAGTGAAAGGCTTCCTACTGAGGACCTTGAGCTCATTCTGCAGTGGCGTCAGTTTTCCAAAGCGTATTAACCTCTACGTTGTATACCTTAGAGCATGGCGCCTTCTACACATGATAGTGGCCATAACAGTGTATACGTTTCAAGCATGAAACCAAATCTCACAGGAGGTTTAAAAGCACTTGAGTTTTCTTTCCCAGGTAACCACAACATTTGTTCATTGTATTAATGACTAGGAGCAAAATTGCACCTAACAAGACTCTTATTATACTCAAAGTCAAACTCGTATTTAGAGACGCTGGCTTGCTATACAGAGGAGCATTCTGATTCCTCAGAAGGAAAAAACTCAGCTCCCCTGGAGAGCAGGATGATAATTCCCAGAAAGAAAGCACTGGATTATGTCTCTCTAATTTCACCCATTGGCTTTTTAACCAGGTTCACCCTTCCGCATTAAAATATGAAGTCTTTGTAAGTGTCTAAAAGACAGAAAGGTCTTTACAGACTGAGTGCTTTCTGCAGGTGAGATTTTACGTTCTGAATTCCCTCCTCTCAAATTACTTTACAAAAGGGATTAGCTGCTCTCTTTATTCAGTATGTTAAGATCAAGCCTGTGAAAAGAGGTCCCCAAGAATTTTCATACTTCTGGGTACGGAAGTCTATAAAGTTAATCTCTGAAACAACATATCAAGCTTACAGGTACAATGTTGAGGGAAGAGTGCCAATTCAGCTCACTTTCCCTTCCATTTTCCCTTTTGAACTTCTGACACAATCATGATTATATCTGATTCTCTATAGTTGAGTGAGGAATGAGGGGAAAGGCTGTCTTATTAGCTAGTAGTTTATGTATTTGGCAAAGGATCTTTTAGGTTTATTCAGCTGGCTATAACTCTACTCTGGAGTTCTGACAAAGTCTAGGAGGATCTCTGGGCTAGGGTGGAACCAGTGACGGGAGGGAACTTGCCCAGTTTACTCAAGACCCTCCAGCACTCTAAAAACAAACAACTGAATCATTATTTTCCCACTACATTTAGAATACTGAGCTTGAGTAAAACGCCTGTCAGTTTCTCCTAATCAGGTGTAGTGGCATCTAGCAATCCCAGAATTAGAGAGGTTGAGGCAGGAGGGTCAGAAATTCAAAGTGCAACACAGAAAGTTGGAGGCCAGGCTGTGCTACATGTCTCAAATATAGTTTTCCTGGGTTGGGGATTTAGCTCAGTGGTAGAGCGCTTGCCTAGCAAGCCCAAGGCCCTGGGTTCGGTCCTCAGATAGATAGATAGATAGATAGATAGATAGATAGATAAATTAAATAGATAGATAGATAGATAGATAGATAGATAGATAGATAGTTAGTTTTCCTGGGGCTGGAGAGATGGCTCAACATTTGGGAACACTGGCTACTCTTCCAGAGGAACTACATTTGGTCCCCAGAACCCACATGGTGGCTCATAGCAGTTCCAGGGGACCCAAAATCCTCTTCTAACCTACGTGGACAAAAGGCCCGCACATGGTAGGTGTACACACACACACACACACACACACACACACACACATGGGGAGGCGGGGTTGGGAAACAATCATACACATGAATCTAAAGGTAAGTTGTTTTGATCATAGAAGATCACTTGAACTTACTTGATCAAAAGAAAAAGAAACAACTGCCATGTTTTGTATGAACCACTGAGCTATCACTATTGGACTGCAAACCCTTGTTTGGCCACTTTCAAATTATTTAATGCTTATAAATGGCCTGAGGCTGGATAGTCCCCCAAGCTCCCAGCTTCGGAAGACTCATCTATTGTTTATCAAGTATCTGTAAGACAACAGTGCTAAATATGGAATCATTATATAAATCAATGGATCAAATGCAGTCTTGGTCCTCATGAAACTTATGAAACACAAAGAGAAATACAAAGAAGACAATAATAGAAAACTCTGTTCTGTGTGGTTAAAACCACAAACAGGACTTGGAGCTCAGTTCATTGACAGAACCTTGTCTGTATGTTCAAGGCCCTAGGACTGATCCCAGTACAGCCGGCTCCTCAACCAAAGGATCTATACACCAAAAACACTTAAGAAGGGAAACAGCAAAAGCAGAAACTAACTGAGCAATTTGGCCAGGGTAACAGGTGGGACAGGGACTCACTCTGCAGCCCCAACTGGTCCTGAGTCCTCCCTGCCCTCAAGAGCTCCATCCCTCGGCTCCCCAGTGTAATGGATAGCCATCCCAGCATTGGCCTGGAAGTTCCAACCCTCATTGAGGCTTCGGTAATGGTCACGCCCACAAGGCAGGGCGGAGGAGGAAGTGGAAGACCAAGGATCGAGAGGAGGTCCGCTCTCTTGGTTCGGGGACGCTGGACGCTGGAGGTAGACGGAGCAGAGTTCTCCAGAGAACACCGCGGGACTGCGCTATACCTTTGCCAGACCCTGCAACCTACCCCTTCATTTGTAAGTTACCCCACAAAATAAACCTCCCTTTTAACTACGTGGAGTGGCCTTAATAATTTCACCAATTCCCCAGTCTTGGGGTTTTTGTTTTGTTTGGTTTGAGTTTTCTTTTTGACTGTGCGTGCTGGTGAGTGTGGGTGCATGTGCCCAGAAGCCAGAGGTACTGGACTCCCTGGAGCTGGAGTTACAAACAGTTGTGAGTTTCCCAATGTGAGTGCTGGGAACCCAACTCCAGGCTTCTGAAACAGCACAGTCACAGGTGTGAACCTTAATGAGATTAAAGTGTCTCTAAAAGAAAGCTGGAAGACTGGGTGTGGTCATGAATTAAAATAATCACTGTAGACACCTCATCCAAAGCAAGGGTGGGGGAAGGCTGCTCAGTGCAGTGTGACTGCCAGGGAGGAGCAGTTCTGCTGTGCTGTTCCCTGACAGGGTGACTAAATGACAAATTCTAATACTTCAAAGAGCTACACAAAATGATTTTGAGTATTTCTGCCACGAAAGAAAGGATGTTTGAGATCGGTTTAAACAGATTTAAAGACTGTGTACTAACACACATCCAAATTCATATTCAACTAATGATATTTTATTATGTAAAAATTTTTGTTGTTTTGAGACAGATGTTCACTACATAACCCAGGGTAGCCTCAAAGCACTCCGAAGCCTGGGCTGGCCTTGAATTCTGCTACTCCTGCAGCAGCCTCCCGAGGACTAAAACTACAGGTACACACCACAGACCTGTGCAATTTTAAAGAACTAGACAAAACAAGACAAAAAAAGAAGACGGGTGGATGAGATGGCTCAGTAGGTAGGGCAACCACTGCCAGCCAAGCCTGGTGACCTGGTGATGATCCCTGAGACCTATATGATAGAGAAGAGAACCCACAGGCTGTCATCTGATCTCCACATTTGTGACATCACATGTAAGTACACGTGTGCATGCACACATGCATGTGTGCACAGAGTGAGTAAAAATGTAAGAATTTTTTAGAGACGAAGACAAAGATGGACTATCATGTTAACACAATGATATGGGAATAAATCTGCCCGCTCTCTATAGCACCTATCTTTACTGAGAGGTAGTTATTATTATTATTTTTTTTTTAACAGATTCTGTCTTGCTGTATTAAATACATCTTACTATTACCTAAAGAACCTCTAGGGTTTCTAAGCACTCAATTCTTTCTTTTCTCTGTAAGTCTGTGGTGGAGACAGGCAACATGCCTTGTGGTCTGTCTATTTCCATCCTATTTACTGAGACAGGTTCTGTCACTGAAGCCTGGAGATTACTGATTGGCTAGACCGGCCATCCAGAAAACCTGCTGGGTCAAGGACTGTGCCACCGCTTCCAGCTCTAATGTAGGTGCTGGTATCCAAGCTCAGGTCCTTATGCCATGGCCTCTCTGAACAGAAGACTTCTGGGAAGGGTGGCGATGTGGCAAGGTGGCTGGGAGACAGCTCTGGTGGGGCAAAGAGGAGGTGAAGCCCTGCTTGACTGCTTACTTGTACATTTTAAGACTGGAAGTGGGAACTGACAACCAAATGAGACAAAGTTACAATATAATTCAGTGCTTGTGGTTTCTGCTTCCCTCTATGTTCTCCAAGTTAGCAACATATTTATTTCCCAAGCCTTCTGCAGTAGGCTCCAGGCAGTGATTCCCATGCTCCAAGAGTCTCTGTGTAAGGAGAGCAGGGAAGGGCCCACTGGAGTCTTGTGTTGACAGTGCTTTCCTAAGACAAGCCAGCCGTAACAAAGCTGGTGCCTTGAACGGTTAACACTGAGAAGGATTCAGTTTCCCACAGAAGGCTGCTGAGCTATGATAAACAAGGAAACGTAAATGTTTGCTTCTTTGCAAAAAATTAAAATATTGTTTAAGAATTTGGGGCTGGCGGGATAGTGGTGGCACACACCTTTAATCCCAGCACTCAGGAGGCAGAGGCAGGCGGATTTCTGTGAGTTCGAGGCCAGCCTGGTCTACAGAGCTAATTCCAGGAAAGGTGCAAAGCTACACAGAGAAACCCTATCTCGAAAAAAACAAAAGAACCCTTCTTAATTTAATGTATATGCATCTGTGTCTGTGTGTATGCATACGAACATGTGTGCAGGTGCCTGCAGAGGTCAGAAGGTGATGGAGCCCCTGGAGCTTGAATTACAGATGGTTCTAAGCTGCCCCATATGGGTGCTGGGATCCAAATGCAGGCTCCCTGCCAGAGCAGTGTGTGCTCTTAACTGCTGAGCCTTCTCTCCAGCCTTCCTAACTCTTAGCATCTGGCTTTGTTCCATCATGACTAGTCAGACATTTTGGCAGTGATGTTAATGCTTTCTGAGGCCCCCACTTCAGGTGTGCTTGCAGGACACATGGTTTATGTTAAGGTACAGTCTGCCTTGCCAGGTTTCTCCAATGGAGGTAACTTAGTCTCCTTCCCCGTTCCTCTCTCTTTCCCCAACCTCTGCCTTATTTTCTGAGCTGGGGCTTGAGTCCAGGGCTGTACATATCGAGGTTAAAAACTAAACCACCTGCTGCTCACCCAGTCCTTTCAAGCATCTTTTCCTTTTCCTCTAAAACCTGTTATTCATTCATTCATTCATTCATTCATTCACTCACTCATTCATTCATTCATTTATTGTCAGGGCTGAGGACTGAACTCAGGGCCTTGCACTTGCTAGGCAAGCGCTCTACCACTGAGCTAAATCCCCAGCCCAAAACCTGTTCTTTATATTGTTCAAGACTTGCAAAACTACCAGAGGACAAAATGAATTATACTTTTTGGAGAAACTACATATTTGGGTGAATTTGCCTAAATATTTTTGTCAGTACTTAGGCCTGAACACAACACAGGCCCTTGAATGCTACACATCCATTCATCTCACTAATTAGTTACACCACCAATCCATGTGCCTACTTTTAACCTAAGACAGAGCCTAGTTTTGACTGCAGAAAGGAACCATTCCCTGGCAGACACCATGTGACTAAACAGACTGTTTTATGTTTACAATCTGTTGACTGGGCATAGGGTACATGATGAGGTCTTACAGGGTTATGGGTACATCTATATATCATCTTGCCTATTCTTTTGCAAGTTGAAAACTGAATTCTTCTTAGCTCATGAAAAAGATGGACTAGATTACAAAACCATGGAACACAGAGAAAACCAAGTAGGGCATGATGGTGCACGCCTACAATCCCAGTGTGTGGAAAGGAGAGAAAGAGGATGAGGAGTTCAAGGCGATCCTTGGATACAAAGCAAGTTTGAGACCAGTCTGGGCTACACACGACGTGTCTCAAAGACCAAAAGAAAACTAGAAAAGAACAAGAATGAAAGCCAGCAGAGAATTGTGCAGCACTGTCTTTTTCTGGTAATGTACTTCAGACAACACCAGAAAGAAAACAGTGACCATGTTAGAAAAGATCTATATGCCCTGTACTTTCATCTGCTCCTTCAGAAACCAGCCATTTTTTTCCCACAAAAACTGTATTATTTATTAATCACATGGGTAAGATCATCAGCACTCCAAATGGACAGTGGCAGGACAAATTTCTGAAAAGCACGGTACAGAGATCTAAAACAAGTACTCTTTGAGTCTAGGCACAGTAAGTTCCCACTACTGTCTTACACACATACACAGGCTGACCTACTGAAGTCAGCAGCTCACACACACCCTATATGTAACCTGATTATCACTGATACCAAGCAGAAAACCAAGCTTTAAAATGCAATCGACTGAATATAGCTTAACAAAGATAGCAGAAAAATGTTTACCAGGTGTTTCTAGTATTTCTTCAGACAGTGTCACGTGTACGTTTAAAAAGACTGGCAACAGCATCAAAAGTGCACTCGACAGAGCACACTCTATTCAGCCACTCCTCAGAGAGGTAAGTGGATGCCCCCGGCCCTCATTCAGCAGTGCTTTCTTCAAATATCTGCATCAGAGATAAAGGATAAGCTGCAGCCTAAACCATTACCTCGCCCTCCAGTACTCTGGATGCTTGTTTTACCCAATCTGGAACAGCATGAATAACCAGAGATATGGTTTATAACCTAGATGAACTCCTAAATATGGCTGGAGAGAAGTCACTTAAGTGAAGAATAAGCTTTTAGTCTGAAGAACCTTTGAAATGGAGATTGTGACTAGGCCAACGTATTTAGTTTCTTTCTTTCTTCTTTTTTAAACACTAAGGACATGGCCTTCCAATGATACAATTCCTCATTATTTTAAGGAAGTATCCTTTATGGTATAACTTCCAAAAAGGACAACAAAGAGTTATTTAAACTGGTTTAATGCATAAACCAAGTAATTCCATATACTCTTCCCACTTTGTTCATACTCTTCCCTTGTGACTGGCCAAGAACATGGAAGGTTTTCGAGGAATGACTTAACAGAAGTGTATCGTAACTCCACTGTAACAGAAAATCATATACACGTTTACAAACAAGTACACAATTCTATAGACTGATGGTGGGAGGAACAGGCCTACTAATTAGTATGCCAGTAAATACTCACTTTTTTGCATATTTTATATGTATAAAGCTTTAAAATTTGTATTTAACTCGTATCTTTCCAACTTGCAAGCTAAGAATCATCCCTAGAATTGACTGCCACTTCGAAGTACTTCAAACGGTCTGGGGAGTATAGTGGCTTGGTTACCTTCCTGTAGCTGTGATAAAACACAATGACTAAAAACAACTTATGGAATAAAGAGCTCATGTGGGTTTAGGGTTTGAGAGGCCAAGAGTCCATCATGGCAGGAAGGTCAGGCATTAGACAGCAGGCACGGTGGCAGGAGCAGGGATCTGAGCACCTCTCCTCTCTCTCCTATTTCCTTCCCCACAAGGGTCTCCCTGTGTAGACCAGGCTCAGAACCCTGTCTGCTCCTGGCTCTTGAGTGCTTGAAAACAAGCACAGGGCAGAGAGAACAAACTGGAAGGGGCTTAAGTTCACTCCAAATGACACACCTCCTTCACCAAGTCTGCACCACCTAAACCTACCCCCAAAGGGGCACCAACTGGTAAAATGTGAACATGCCCATGGGGGATAGACAGGGTCATTTCTCATTCAAACTCAACATCAAATGGATTCTGACTTAGCTGAGATGAATATGAACAATATTTTACCCTGGTAAGGATAATGATCCAGAATACAATGAGAAACGTGAACTGGGAATGGTATGCAAGCATCATTGTCATCTATAATGTAAAAAATAGGGGAGAGAATATACTTAGGTGGCTCTATTCAATAATCTTAAAATTCTTAGGGAATCACAAAAGACTGAATAGCTAAAACAATTCTGAGACAGGAAAAAGGTGGAGACATCACACTTTCTGATCTACATAATCAAAAGTGTATGGGCTGGCCAGACTACTCAATGGGTAAAGGCACTTTGCTGCCAAACCTGACTGTGGGAGTTGGACCCTCAGACCCCACATGGGAGAGAGAACTGACTCAGTAAGCTGTCCTCTGACCTGCACATCTGTGCCACAGCTCAGGTGCACACACCCTCACACAACTGTCCTCTGACTTCCACATCTGTGTGCCACAGCTCAGATGCACACACAATCACACAAAAATAAGTACCTTTTAAAAATGAAAAATAGGGGGTCTCTGGCGTGGTGGCGCACACCTTTAATCCCAGCACTCAGGAGGCAGAGGCAGGTGGATCTCTGTGAGTTTTGAGGCCAGCCTGGTCTACAAAGTGAGTTCCAGGACAGCCAGGGCTATACACAGAAACTCTGTTCAAACCAACAGACCTGCCAGAATAGGAGAGAACCTGGAGAGCCACACAGCTATGGTGAGCCTTGAAAGGCTGCGCACTTGCATAAAACTACAAGTGTGAGAGAGACTGGATGATAGGAACATGGATTATCTACAGACTACAGTAGAATGTGATTCCTTCCACAGGCAGGATTCAAACAGACATGAGAATCTGGCTATGTAAAGACAAGAGCAAGTTCATAAATTACCTGAATTTCTTAATACATTCCTCAACCTACACACTGATCTCTTCCAAAGTAGAAATTTTCTAGCTCAAGATATTATGTATAACCTTTGACCCATGGCTAATCACTAGTGTTAAGATGATCCAGGGGTGACTCCCAGGAGGCCAGCCTTTAAACCTCTTGAAAAACCAAATATTCTGCTCACAGAAACAGCAGTTTCAGGCTATAGACTTACAGACAAACCCCTAAAATAAATAATGAACAGCAACACTGGGCATGATGTGTCTCTATCAAATTGTCTTAAAAAGTACATATGACTTCTTGCCCATAGACTGGCAATGCTCTTGCTGTTTTTGCAGTGGGTAGTATACACTGCAGACTCATAATTGGTCATAAGATTAAGAATAAATGACTGTTGTGGTGGCACACACCTTTAATCCCAGTACTTGGGAGGGAGAGACAGGCAGATCTCTGTGAGTTCGAAGCCAGCCTGGTCTAAAGAGAGAGTTCCAGGACAGCTAGGACTGTTACACAGAGAAATCCTGTCTCAAAAAAACCAAACAACAGGGGACTGGAGAGATGGCTCAGAGGTTAAGAGCAAGGTCTTCCAAAGGTCCTGAGTTCAATTCCCAGCAACCACATGGTGGCTCACAACCATCTGTAATGTATTCTGGTGCCCTCTTCTGGCCTGCAGGCGTACGTGCAGACAGAACACTGTATACATAATAAATAAATAAATCTTTAAAAAAAAACAAACAACAACAAAGAGTAAGTGACTGCTGAGTGCACCTGGGCGGGGGAAGGAAGCCCAAGGCAGAGTGCTTGACTAAGACACAGGACTCCTCAGCCTGAGTCAGGCTCAGGAACACCATGGAATGGGGGTGGGAAGGATAGAGAACCAAAAGGGGTGGGGTGCTTTGGAATGCTACCTTGCTGACCCTGATGGCCACGGTATTCTCAGCAGGTCTGAGACAAGACCTGGACAAGACTGGGTTCACCAACATTCCATCATGGGAAAGCTGAACCAGCCCCTGTATTCTGAGGATTGATAGGTACTTAACAATTGATGGGGTATGAGGAAGGTTCATGAAGCCCTCACTGGGGACCTTTAGGGAGTTAATTAACGGTTACTGGGGAAGGCAGATATTTCTCTTCAGTGTGTAGCCAATGGTATGTTGTCCATATTCTTATAAAGAATCTCTTACCCATGCTCTTGTACATAACTAATTAAACTACAAAACAAATCAGGAACATGAAAGAAGAAGGGGGACTCATTGGAAAATAAAAAAAATTGGAGGAGGGACAAGAGAGGGTAATGAGAAGTGAATATGACCAAAATGCATTACATACATGTATAAAAATATCATGAAACCCATTATTAAGTAAAATTAATATATGCCAATAAAAACAAAAATAACTGGGTATAGTGCACATGACTTTAATCCTAGCACGTGGCAGAGGCAGGTGAATCTCTGAGTTCCAGGCCAGTCTGATCTACACACACACACACACACACACACACACACACACACACACAGAGAGAGAGAGAGAGAGAGAGAGAGAGAGAGAGAGAGAGAATGAATCTATTGGTGAGCCATGTAAGGTAAAGTTTGAGAACTTCTTACCCAACTTCTCATTACTATAACAAAACAGCAGAGGCAATTAGTCAATAAGAGAACAGGCTTAGTATGGCACAGGACTCTGACTAAAGATATATACCACCATTCCCAGCTAAAACGTCTGTAAAGAAAATCCTTTTTGAGCCAGGGGTGGTGGTACATGTTTAGAGTATCCACACTGTGGAGGGTAAGGCAAGAGGAAGAGCTAGCCTGGGCTAGTCTGAGTGAGCTACATAGTGAGACTGTGTCTCAGCCCACTCCCAATTTTCCGAAAGAATCAAGTATAGGGATTAATCCAACTCAAGCCATCTGTACATCTCAGAGGCCACCATCACTTATGATCATATAAACACAAACTGAACAAGCCAAGTTCAATTTCCTTTTTTTTTTTTTTTTAAGCTGAGGATCGAACCCAGGGCCTTGCGCTTGCCAGGCAAGCAGAGACCACTGAGCTAAATCCCCAACCCTCAATTTCCAAGAGACTAGACAAACAGCTGTCTGGTGGCAGGAGCCTAACATTCCAATTTACATGACTGCTAGGGGCTGGAGAAGTGGCTCAGTGGTTGGGAGCACTGGCTGGCTGCTCTTCTGGAAGACTCAGGTTCAATTCCCAGCACCCACATGGCAGCTCACAACCATGCATAACTCTAGTCCCAGTGGATCTGCCTCCCTCTTCTGGCCCCCACAGACATCATACCCGATGGCCTATGTCCACATCTAAAGCTTTCCTTTTTTCTCTCTTTCTTTTTTGTCAGGGTCTCTCATCATAGCATGGCAGTCCTTAGTGTGAAAACCAAGCTGTAAGCCAAAGACAGACAGACACCTACTTCTGAACCTCCTGTCTCTACCAAGTGCTGGGATTGCAGCCGTGTACTAATGACATGACAGGGACATTAAAAAGAATTTCTTAAACTGAGTGTAGTGGCGCATGCCTTTAATCCCTGTACTTGGAAGCAGAGGCAGGGAGATCTATGAGGTAGAGGCCAGTCTGGTCTACACTGAGCTAAATCCCCACCCCCCCCCCCCACCCCCGCCTTTTCTTAAAGATCAATTCCCTCTTGTATAAAGGACATAAAATCTCATGAGCAAAGACTCTGGAAAAACCAGTATGGGACAAGGACCAGAGTTAAATTTGAGAGAAGAGCAGACTAAACTATCTTAGATATATCACAAGGACCAGTTATGCCAAAACAGGGAATAATTATAGCCACTTAAGAATCTGCAACTAAAGCCGGGCAGCGGTGGTGGCGCACGCCTGTAATCCAGCACTTGGGAGGCAGAGGCAGGCAGATCTCTGAGTTCGAGGCCAGCCTGGTCTATACAAAGTGAGTTCCAGGAAAGGTGCAAAGCTACAGAGAAACCCTGTCTCGAAAACCAAAAGAATCTGCAACTAGCTAGGTATGGTGCTGTATGCTGTATAGTGGGAAAGTGAGGCAAGAGGGTAGAGTTTGAAGAGAACCATGCCGACAACTGAGACTCTGTCTCAGAAAAGACACTTTTCCAACTAGGGGTAGGCAGGAAATGAAACTTAAGTGGTAGGGGTTATCTGCATAGTATGAATGAGGTCCTGCGTCACAGGCTTAGTTCCACACCAGGCAGGGCTACACAGAGACTAAAGAGGTAGAGAAGACACATTAAGAAATCATGCATCATGTCCAAGTTAGTTTATTCCAGGGATACAAAGATGGTTCAACATATGCAAATCAATAAACTTAATACAAAATATATAAAGGGCAGAAATCACATGATCATTCCAACAAAGCTCAATATCCCTTCACAATAAAAATCCCTGGAGAAGCCGGGCAGTGGTGGCGCACACCTTTAATCCCAGAACTTGGGAGGCAGAGCCAGGAAGTTAGAGGCCAGCCTGGTCTACAAAGCAAGTTCCAAGAAAGGCTCAAAGCTACACAGAGAAACCCTGTCTCGAAAAACAAAACAAAACAAAACAAAACAAAAAACAAACAAATAAAAAAATCAAATCCATGGAGAAACTAGGGATTCAAGGAACTAGGTCAACACAATAAATGCTGCACAGGGCAAACCTACAACCAACATGATGAGAAACTGAAAAGGCGTTTCCACTAAAATCAGGAAGACAGGTGCTTCAAGTCTTAACTAGAGCAGTGAGACAAGAGAAGCAAGCAAAGGGGTGGACAAATAGGAAGCAGAGGTTCAGTTATTGCTAGTTGCAGACAACACAATCCTCCACAAAAGCCTCTAAGGACTCCAGCAGGAAACTCAGTAACACTTTCTGTGAAGTAGCAGGATACAAAATCAGCACACAAAAATAAGGAGCTTTTTATTTAGTACAGCAAGAATGAACCTGCTGACAAAGAAATCAGAAGAAAAAAATCCCACTTATAAGAGCTTCAAAAAACAAAACAAACTGACAATTTAGGAATAAACTAGGTAGCAGGCATAGTGGCGGCGCACATCTGTAATCCAGGGGCAGGAGGAAGAGGATCTCTGTGAGTTCACGCCCAGACAGCCAGAGCTACATAGTGAGACTCTGCCTTTAAAAGAGAAAGGGGGGGGGGGATGAGTGAGGGAGGAGGTGAAAGATTACTACAAAGAAACTTTAAAACACCAAAGAAATAGAAGATGGCACCAGAAGATGTTCAGAGCACCTATGTTCACAAATCAGCATAATCAATATTGTGAAAACGGCCCGCCCTAGTGCACAGTTATTGAAACCCCCATCCAAAATGTCGAAAAGATTCTCTCAGAACTAGGGACAATCTCAACCTGCACACAAAGCAGGAACAATCCCAAACAGCCGAAGCACCCCTTAGCAGAAAGCTATGGTGCAGCCATCCATCCCAATGCTGGACCCAATCACACCAGTGACAGGAACATGACAACACGGACCCAGCACAGGCAGACAGGCAGACACATGGAACAAACAGGAACAAGGATGAGAGTCACAACTGCAGACACCTCATCTCTGACAAAGGAGTCAAAATCATACGCTGGAAAAAAGACATCTTCAACAGATGATGCTGGGGAAATGCATCAGATCTGCACATGTCAAAGATGCCTCTAAAACTCTCTCTCAGCCTGCCCCCAAATCACAACAGAGCAAATATATTAGACTTGAAACGCAAACTGCTAGAGCGGTGGTTCTCAACCTGTGGGTCATGACCCCTCTGGGTAGAGGTTGAGTGCCCTTTCACAGGGGTTTCCTAAGACCACCTGCACATCAGATATTTACATTACGATTCATAACAGTAGCAAAATCACAGTTATGACGTAGCAATGAACATTTTTATGGTGGGGGGGTCACTACAGCTTGAGAAGCTGTGTTAAGAGTCCCAGCATTAGGAAGGTTGAGAACCACTGCACTAGAGGAAACACCTGCAAAACATTTCAAGATTTAGGCAGACCCAGATTTTCTGAAAAAGACTCCAACAACGAAGGAAACAATTCTAATAACTGGCAAATAGGATAGAATGAAATTAAAAACTGTGAAAAAATTTTGTCTGGCTCTGTCTCCCGAGTGCTGGCATTAAAGGCTTGCGCCACCACCGCCCTGCAGTAAAGATATTTTTATGTGAACTGTCTGTCCACATGTATGTCTCTGCACCACATGTGTGTCTGGAGTCTCTGGAGGTAGAAGAAGGCATCTGATCCCCTGGACCTGGAGTTAAATGTGGCTGTAAGCTGCCAAGGGGGAAATGAATCTGGGTCCTCTCAAGAGCAAGTGCTCTTAACCATTGAGCCATCTCTCTACCCCCTTAAAAGATTCTTGACTGGGGAGAAGATGCTTACCTGATATACATGAGGCTCCGATTTAATCTCCAATACCACAAATAAAATAAAATAGCTTCTCCCTCTGGGCGGAGTTGGCGAATGCCTTTAATGCCAGCACGCAGGAGGCAGAGCAAGGCAGATCTCTGAGTTCAAAGCCAGCCTGGTCTACAGAACGATAGGCACCAGAACTACACAGAGAAACCCTGTCTCGAAAAAACAAAACAAAACAAAACAAAAATTGCTTCTCCCAGCAAAGAAAATCACCACAGCGAAAAGACAGCTTACAGAATGGAAGAAAAAGCTTTGCCATATAAAGAACCCCATTTTTTTTTCTCATTTTGCCATGTGTGAGGGTACACACTTTTAGTCCCAGCACTCGGGAGGGAGAAGCAGGCAGATCTGAGTTCAATGCTAGAACTCACAAAGTGAGTTCTAAGGCAGCCTTGTCTATACACCAAGAAATCCTGTCTCAAAAAAAAAAAAAAATCTTTTTCATTTTAAACAAGTTTATTTAAACAGGAAGATGCTTGGATCAATAATATTACCTAGGATTCATGGGTTAAAACATTTTAACAGCCCGGGCAGTGGTGGCGCATGCCTGTAATCCCAGCACTCGGGAGGCAGAGGCAGGGGGATCTCTGTGAGTTCAAGGCCAGCCTGGGCTACCAAGTGAGTTCCAGAAAAGGCACAAAGCTACACAGAGAAACCCCTGTCTTGAAAAAAAAAAAATTTAACAATTTATTATTTTTGTCTTATATGTATGGACATTTTCCCTTCATGCATATGTACACCACTTGCATGTCTGGTACCTGTTGAGGCCAGAAGACGACACTGAACTCATGGAACTGGAGTTACAGTTATGAGCCACCATGTGGCTGCTGGGAATTGAACCCGGGTCCTCTGGAATGGCAGTCAGTGCTCTTAACCTCCAAGCCATCTCTCCAGCCCTAATTCATGATTCTTTTTTTCTTTTTAAGAAATTTTCTATTCACTCCACATACTATCCACAGATCTCCCCTCCTCCCACCCCCAGCCCTCTTTCCCAAACCACCCCGCATCCCCACATCCCCCAAATCAAGGTCTCCCATGGGGAGTCAGCAGAGCCCAGCACACTGAGCCTAGGCAGGTCCAAGCCCCTTCCCACTGCACCAGGCTGCGCAAGGTGTCACACCACAGGCACTGGATTCCAGAAGCCTGCCCATAGACCAGGGACAGATCCCGATTCCCCTGCCTGGGTGTCCCCCAAACAGTTCGAGCCAAACAACCATCTTCTGCATCCAGAGGGCCTAGTCCAGTCCCATGGGGGCTCCACAGCCACCAGTCCACAGTTCATGGGCTTCCACTAGTGTGGCCGGTCATCTCTGCATGTGTCCCTCGCCTGCAGTATCTCTCCTCTTTTTCATCAGTTGGATTCCCAGAGCTCAGCCTGGTGTCTGGCCATGGATCTCTGTATCTGCCTCCATCTGTCACTGGACAAAGGCTCTATGATGACAGCTAGGTTATTTGCTGGGCTGGTCACCAGAGTAGACCGGTCCAGGCACCCTCTGAACCACTGCCAGCAGACCAAGGTGGGGTCAACCTTGTGGATTCCTGAGAGCCTCCCCAGCACCCTGCCTCTCCCTATTCCCATGATGTCCTCATCTATCATGGTATCTTCCTCCCTGCCCTCCCACTCTGTCCCTGTTCCAGCTTGACCCTCCAAGAGTAATTTATCCCTCCTTAAAATTTAAAAACAAACTGTAACCTAGCAGTGGTGGCAGCGGTGATGAATGGCTGCACCTTTAATCCCAGCACTCAGGAGGCAGAGGCAGGAGGCTGAGTTCAAGGCCAGCCTGGTCTATTAAAAAAAAAAAAGGAACCCCCCCCCACCACCACCCCCAAAAAAACCCAAGATTGCTCTACAATAGGAGCTATTTACAAAAGTTATAGAATCATCGTTGGTTTTACAATGATAAATAAAAACATTAAAATTCTCCAGGAACAAGATATGAGAGAATTTTTATGTTGTTGGATAAGAGACAATGAGAACAAAAGAACCCCTAGAATATAAAGGTAAAGGTTGAAGAAGCATGCCACTAAATGGGGAAGGCGCTGGTTTAAAGAACCAGTACTTTCCCCCATCCCACCATCACCATTTAATGCTAACCAAAATGAACAGTAACCATCTAGTTTTTTTTTTAAAAGTGTAGCCAGGCAGTGGTGGCGCACGCCTTTAATCCCAGCACTCGGGAGGCAGAGCCAGGCGGATCTCTGTGAGTTCGAGGCCAGCCTGGGCTACCAAGTGAGTTCTAGGAAAGACACAAAGCTACACAGAGAGATCCTGTCTCAAAAAAAAAAAAAAAAAAAAAAAGTGTAGCACACTTGTGCACACACGCAAGCTATTTTATGTCCAGTAAGAGAACAGGAAAGGGAAATGAAAGGCAGAAAGCTATTCTGCAGTAATGAGGATGGGGACCAAACTGCACTTTCTGCCCATGCACCCTTCCTCTGTAACAACATTCTGAAGTAAAGCACCAGGTCCCCTTTACCTCTTGTCTGCTTCTATCTTCATCCCCCATTTCCAGCTGTGCAGATCTGTCTGCTCCATTGACTGACAGCCTATCAAACTGGAATCTGACCTGTCTCACTGACAAACCCTGTTGCTCACTAAGTGGCAAGTGCCTCCTAAAGAGAACCATCGCCAAGTTAATACAACCGTGGTTCTCAGTCCTGACTCTTCCCACCAGTCTCCCTAGATGAAGCTTCACAAAAGAGGGACCTGGCCCGCACTGAAGGAGCCTTCGAGACAGCACCAGGAGCACCAGGAAGCAACAGATGTGGGCACATGTCATATGTTCCCTCCTTTCACCCAACATAGGAACACCAATAACTAAACACCAAAAAGCCAACTCAACTAGTCAGTAAATAGTCAATAAACTGAAAAGACAGCTCTCAAAGAAAGAAATACGAACAGCCAATGAAAGGTTCAACATCCTCAACCATCAGGAATACAACTGAAAGTGTTTGAGGGCCAGGGAGATGGCTCGGCAGGTAAAGGCACTTGCCCCCATACCTGACGACCTGACTTCAATCCCCAGGACCACATGGTGAAAGAACAGACTCCCAGAAGTTAATCTCTGAAACCCACAGGGAAAGCATGGCATACATGCACCAAAAACCACACATACATAAAATAAGTTTTTAAAAATGCTTTGAGAGTCTATCTCACCCCAGGCAGAATGGCTGTCATTAAAAAGAAATATGGTAACAAGGACATGGAGTGAAGAAGAACCCTTATCCACTGATGGGAGGAATGTAAACTGTTTTAGTCATATGGGTGTTAGAACATGGAGGTCCATCTGTGAAGTGATCCAGGGCCCTATGTCAGCAGCACACCAGAGGCAGATGCACGATGCCTAACTGCTAGTGTGCAGAACCAGCCTTGGCGGACATTAACAGATGCACGGAGAGTGTGCAGAACCAGCCTTGGCGGGCAGTAACAGATGCACGGATAGTGTGCAGAACCAGCCTTGGCGGACAGTAACAGATGCACGGATAGTGTGCAGAACCAGCCTTGGTGGACAGTAACAGATGCACGGATAGTGTGCAGAACCAGCCTTGGTGGACAGTAACAGATGCATGGATAGTGTGCAGAACCAGCCTTGGTGGACAGTAACAGATGCACGGATAGTGTGCAGAACCAGCCTTGGCGGACAGTAACAGATGCACGGATAGTGTGCAGAACCAGCCTTGGCGGACATTAACAGATGCACGGATAGTGTGCAGAACCAGCCTTGGCGGACAGTAACAGATGCACGGATAGTGTGCAGAACCAGCCTTGGTGGACAGTAACAGATGCACGGATAGTGTGCAGAACCAGCCTTGGTGGGCAGTAACAGATGCACGGATAGTGTGCAGAACCAGCCTTGGTGGACAGTAACAGATGCACGGATAGTGTGCAGAACCAGCCTTGGCAGACAGTAACAGATGCACGGATAGTGTGCAGAACCAGCCTTGGCGGACAGTAACAGATGCACGGATAGTGTGCAGAACCAGCCTTGGTGGACAGTAACAGATGCACGGATAAACATAATGTGGTACTTACAGCAACAGAATCAGAAATGGAATTGTTCCGATCTAAGCTGGACTCAGGAGGATGAATACCACTCTCTCCCACGGAGGAGGAAATCTAAGTGTATTTGTGGGGGTGGGGTGGGGAGATGGGAGTGGAAAAGGGACTATGAGCAGAGGGACCAAGAGGGGAAGAGAGAGAGGTCATGTGAAGAAGAGGCACAAGGGAAGAGCTTGTTTTGTTTTGTTTTGGGTTTTTTGTTGTTGTTGTTTTTGTTTTTCAAGACAGGGTTTCTCTGTGTAGCTTTTGACATCTGTCCTGGAACTCTTTGTAGACCAGGCTGGCCTCGAACTCACTGAGATCAGCCTGGCTCTGCCTCCCAAGCACTGGGACTAAAGGTGTGCGCCAAGGAAGGGGGCCAAGGAGAGGAGGAGAGAGACAAAATAGGGTAGAGAATGGTTTCAGTCAGACAGTGACAAGGGGTCTTGGAGAATAGAATGGTCAGAATCCACCATATTCTACGACCCAGGCAGGTCTATAAACCAAGATGCTGGCAGGGAAAGAAGGATGGAGAACAGAGGAGCTCCCTCTACTGGCCCATCTTCTGCACTCACCCCCCTGGCCAACTGAAGTTCTCACTACACATTATGCACATTTCCAATGTGCTGCCGTGCCATGCTGGAATTGAACTTACCACCCCACCACCACCACCTCCAGTCTACACTGAGAGTGTGTGTGCACTCGGGCATATGGAGGCCAGGTCAATCGTTTTGTTTTATTTGAGACAGGCTCTCTCTGTGCAGCCCTGGCTGTCCTGGAATTTGCTCTGTAGACCAGGCTGGCCTCAAACTCAAGAGATCTGCCAGCATCACCAACACAAGACCAGAGGCCAATCTCAAGTACTGTTCCTCAGGATCCATCCATAATGGAGACAGGAGTCTCTCACCAGGACCTAGGCCTCTCAGATCAGGCTGGGCTGGCCAGCTGGGCTAGCTCCACCTCCCAAGCGCCATCATGACTAGTTTTTTACATGGGTACCAGAGGGTAACTCAGTTAACTATGATGGGAATAAAGGTAGGTGTGTGTGTGTGTGTGTGTGTGTGTGTGAATATGCCCAGCTCAAGCTTTTCAGGGCTACTCATCTTTTAGTCAAGCATCTAATACAGTACATGTTCATCTACTAGATTGTTTGGGGGGGAAAAACTGATCAGAGTAGTCTAGTCCTGTTTCAGGATGGTGTAAACTTTTGTTTTTTGAGAGTCTCACTAAACAGCTCAGATTTGCCTAGAAGTCACTATGTAGTCCAGGCTGGTCTCAAACTCTTCCTGATCCTCGTGCCAGCCTCCCAAGTGCCAGGATTACAGATGAGAGCAACCATGTCCAGAACGGGTGTATAGCAAGCACACTTTAGTAAACTCAGCATTCTAAGTGGCCAGTCAAGCAACAGACCCACAGAAACTACTCAAATCTAACATTTTTTTTTTCCTTGTATGTGGATCTAGCTTTTTTTGACTTCTGGCTTACTTTCTTGACACATACCTAGAGGCCAAGCCACCTGGCTTAGGTGTAACGACCCACAGTAGTGAGAAGTTACTCAGGGTCAGAGAATCTGAGCTTGCTTTACCCAGCAGGGCTGCATCAGAGGATGATTTGACCATGGGCGTGGTTACCAGGTGTTTGGAAGGGTCTACACTTGACTGTGCGGTTGTTCTGATCTGCCCCAGCCCTTGGCACTGTTATAAAAAGCCCTTTGGAGGAGGCAGAAGGGGCCATTGGGTTTTGATCCAGGTCTTCCCAAAGCTATCCTGTGCTTCTGTCTTTCTCCTCTTCGCTATTTCTATCTTCAAGTTTCATGTCCCTCTCTCCTCCTCATAGGAACCCTTTTAAAAGGTGGGAGCTGGCCTCCTACAGCTAGGTGAAGAGTCTGCATCTCTCCTCTTCAAATACCCAAGCTGAAGAGGCTGACATCTTTAGTCTAGTGTTTAAATTGCCTCTCCTTCAAAACAGGTTTTCTGTCTCTGAAACCATCCATGGTTTTCTCCACTGTTATTAGAGTGTTATTAGCTATTTTTGTGTAATGTATTTATTTGTTGTAACTCTTTCAGAACGTTTTTTATTCCTATCAAGGATACTAATGATTGTACCTGTGCTTTTCTCAGACTTCCTCAGTGAGAGCACAGTCACACTATGAGACTCTCTAGTGAGGTATGGTAAGTGCCTTACTGGGATGCTTGTTAAACTACCACTGCCCAAGCCTCACCCACCCCGTTTAGAGGATCTCTAATGGGGCTCAAGAGCTCTCCACGTGACATGAATACCTAAGGGTGGAGAACAAGTATGGACTCTGTCGGGAAAATCGAGATCTACATCCCAGGCTCACCACTACTAGTTGGGACTTTCACTGTCCCAGTGTCCACTATGTGCCAAGCATGGTGTCTGGCATGGAGCAAGGGTGGGTGTGACAGTCTTTGTCTTTTAGGAGCCTCCAGTATAAGACACAGGACCCAGAAAGCCACAAACATGATGACACAGGGCAACCAAGGCACATGACAAGTGACACTGGTCTAGTATGGCAGATCAGCCAAGTCCCTGCAGGGGGCTTTAGAGCCCAGTGCTATGGGGTAAGTCCCGACAGCCAGATGAGGCTGCTGAAGGAAAACGTCCTTAAAAAGAGGAAGTACATGCAGCAAGGTCTGACGACAACAGAACTCCACTTACTAGATGCAAGCACACCAAGGCTGAGGCATTAATTTAGGCTGAGGAAGGATGCTGGCATGGTGGCACACACCTTTTAGCCCACTACTAGGGAGGCAAAGGCAGGTGAATCTCTTCAAATCAAAGATAGGCATGGTGAATACCTGTTACCCAGCCCAAGAGGCTGTAGAAGAAGTACAATTCAAGCCCAGATTAGGCTTTATAGTGAGACACTGGCTCAAAGATGCAAAAATGTAGGCTGGGAAAGATAGCTCAGTCAGTAAAGTATCTGCCACGCAAGAACCCAAATGGAACCCCTGGAACACAGGTAAAAAGCGGAGCAGAGTAAATTCTGTAATCCTGGTGCTGGGGAGGCAGAGACAGGCAGATCCTGGGCAACCAGCCTCAGGGATCAAGCTCTAGGTATAAGGGAAATACCCTGTCTCCAGAAAAAAACAAAAACAAAAAAACAACAAAAAGAAAAACCAAACAAGGTGGTTAGCTGGGTGTTGTGGTGCACACCTGTAATCCTAGTACTTGGAGGCAGAGGCAGGAAGATCTCTGTGAGTTCAAGTTCAGCAAGTTCCAAGCCAGCCAGAGCTACACAGAGGGATCCTGTCTCAAACAAACAAAACAACAAAATAAGGTACACAGCTCCTGTGGAACAAGACCCAGCTGAGTCAACCCCTGGCCTCCATAGCCATGCAAATACCTGCACACACTGAGGCACACACCCCAGAAGCAAAAAGGGATAGAGGGACTAAAGAGATGAATAGGCAATAGGCCTCAGCCATTTCATCTGCAAACACTGGGCTCACTCCTCCTTCGCTATACCAGAGGTTGCTTTAGATATTTAAGGCAGCACTTCCATATAATAGGTATCAAGTAAGGAATCCTCCTCTTGGCATCTGCAAGTCACCTCTTGCCAGCACAGAATCTGATCATCTCTCCAGCTCTCTTCCTAGGCACATCTTACCTACTGATGTCAACTTCTAGATCTCAAGCGTGCCAACACTGAAATCTCCTACAAAGCATTCAAACATCTGAATACACCAAAACTAGGGTGTAGATTTAACAAATTTCATGTATTTTTTAAATTAAAAAAAAAAAAAACAAAAAACAAACAAAAAAAAAAAACAAAACTGCAGCCGGGGCTGGAGAGATGGCTCAGTGGTTAAGAGCGGTTAAGGCTCAGGTTCAATTCCCAGAACCCACATGGCAGTTCACAACTGTTTGTTACCTCATTTCCAGGGGATCTGACACCTTCACACCAATGCATATAAAAATAAATAAATTATAAATGTAAAAAACAAACAAACAAACAAACAAACAAACAAACAAAAAACTGCTGCTAGCCGGGCAGTGGTGGTGCACGCTTTTAATGCCAGCACTTGGGAGGCAGAGCCAGGCGGATCTCTGAGTTTGAGGTCTGGTCTACAGAGTGAGATCCAGGACAGGCACCAAAACTACACAGAGAAACCCTGCCTTGAAAAATACCAAAACCAAACAAACAAACATACTGCAGCTCAAGCAGTACTGCTGGTGAAGTGACTGTCTTCAACAGCTCTGTCCTTCACCCCGTGTCTGCATCCTGAATGAGAACTGGGATGATTTCTGCATGCATTGGCATTTCAATAAATGTCAGGTTGTTTTCTTGGCAAAAAATAAACAAACAACAACAACAAAATAAAACTGCAGCCCATAGCAAAATACTTAAGATTATAACCATAGCAGCTCTTATGCATTAAGCAGACACCTTGCTCTGAGTAGAAGACAAATTTTCTGTCTCTGTTTCTCAATCTACTGAGCTGAGTACTATTGATGTGAGTTTCTAATTATCCAAGACTCCTTTTTAGCCATCACTGCTTCATCATGTTCTCCTGTGCACACACACAGCAGGCAGAAAATTCACACATACACACACACACACACCCCTAAAAAAATTTATTTTTCAAAACCTCCAATGTATATTAGAAAGCATTTCAGCTGGACATGGTAGTACACCCCTTTAATCCCAGCACTCAGGAGGCAGAGGAAGGAGGACCTCTAAGAGTTCAAGGCTAGCTAAGACTACATAGGGAGACACTGTCTCAAATAAGAAACCAACCAAATTCATGTCTAACTGACTAACTGAAAGAACTATGGAGATTGGGCAACTATCTCTGGCATCAAAATGACCTGACTTGGGATCAGGAGTTTAGAGTACTTGTTGGTTGCTCTCGAAGAAAACTTGGGTTCTAGTCCCAGTACCCACACAAGGGCTTACAAACACCCTAACTCCAGTTCCAGGGGATCTAACATTCTCCTCTGACCTCTACAGGCACCAGACATGAATGTGGAGCACAGAAATTTGTACACATAAATATAAATATAGTCTGATTTTCAGTTGGGCATAGTGCCTTTAATCCCAGTATTTGGTAGACAGAGGCAGGTGGTTCACTGTGAGCTCAAGGTCAGTCAGAGCTAAATGAGATCCTATCTTTAAACAAAAAACTTTCATTTTCTGAAATTCTGTTTTGGCCAGGCATGGTGGTGCAGGCCTGTAATACGGCACATCAGAAATGGAGGCAGAAGAAGCAGCAATTAAAAAACCATCTTCAGCTACATAGTGAGTTGGAGGCCAGCCTGGTGGGCCATAGAAAACCCTGTCTCAGAACTCATAGTAACTACTAAGTTGACCCTTTAATAAAACATTTGCAAGTCTTAAATACTGATTTCCAGCTTTAGTATTAGAGGACTGACCCAAAGAAAAACCTGCCAAGAGGTGGTGGTATACCATGCCTTTAATCCCAGCACTCCAAAAGCAGAGGCAGGTGGATCTATGGGTTCAAGGCCAGTCTAGTCTACAAAGTAAGATCCAGGACAGCCAGGGATATGAAGGGAGGGAGGAAGAAGGAGGGAGGGAGGGAGAAGGAAGGAGGGAGGGAGGGAGGAAGAAAAAACAACCTATACATCTTCACAATGGTGAATGCTATCAAGCTGCCACTTGAGATGGTCTCACTATGCAGCCCTGGTTGGCCTGGAACTCCTTATGTAGACTAGGCTGGCCTCTGCCTCCTAAGTGCTAGGAAAAGGCGTGTTGGAAATCTAGCCACACTGCTACTTCTACCAAGCATCATCCTTGTTAAAACTTTCATCCACCAATGTTGGTATTAACCTTTAAACTTGAATGTAAGATTCTAACGACTATTTGGTTAGGTACCAAACAACATGGCCTTTTTATATCACACTTGCCTCAGTGAAGGTATACTTCCATGCCAAGTAGTCTTTTTCTTTCTTTCTTTCTTTCTTTCCTTTCCTTTCCTTTCCTTTTTTCCTTTCCTTTTCCTTTCCTTTCCTTTCCTTTCCCTTCCTTCTTTCCTTCCTTCCTTCCTTTCTTTCGGGTTGGTTTGTATGTTTTGAGACAAGGTTTCTCTGTTTAACAGTCCTGGCTGTCCTGGATCTCACTTTGTAGACTAGGCGGGCCTCGAACTCACTGAAATCTCCCTGCCTCTGCCGCCCAAGTGCTAGGATTAAAGGCATATGACACCACCACCACCTGGCACCAAGTAGTCTTTTTGATAAGGAAATCCATTTTATAAGGCAACTGAAGCAAGTTCACACAAAAAGTAAGTGTCTATGACTTTTCATTTAGAAGACACTTATATTCAGAAGGGCAGACTGTGAGTGAGTACTGGACGACAGTCACTATATTATCCAGTCCCGGGAGGCAGATTTGACTAACAAGGGTCCATTTCGTGGAAAGGAAGTGTAACTTTAATTTTTTTGTAACTTGTCCTGCCAGGAAATGGTACTTATTCCTTGAACCCAAGGTTAGCTCAAACTTCAAGGAAGAACCTTATACCTACTCCTGCTTGATACAGTTGTCTCCAGGTACTATAGTAGGTCTTAAATAACTGAAAACCTAACACAAACTTCATAAGCAGTGGCTGAGTTTCCTTTTCAGCCCTCTCTTTAATATGCCAAATAATCCAGACCATGAGCTTTCCCAGACCTTTAATCATTTACGGTGTTCTCTGCCATACCTACCCATTAGAACAATTTAAAAAAAAACAAAAAACAAAAAAAAAACATTAACACTGTGCCAATTATTTTCAGGAGCTGAGAGATACTAATCAAGTGATCCTAATAGTCTCTTAAACACTATTCTCAAAGGAGAAAAGATAAATGGAGATAGGGAAACTTGTACTCTAAAGTGCCACCATCTAGATAAAATTACCCTGTGAATTGGAGCAATTTCAATCAGACCCTGTAAAATTGAACATTTTTCTCAAGACTAGAATTAGAGAATAAGATAGTTTAAGGACCTGAACTCTGAAAAATAAAAAGACTTTCTACAGGCAAATTCAATAGCAAAGGCAGGCAGCAGAAACTAGGAAGAACACCAACAGTTTAGAAGAATAATAAATAAAATTACAAAATGATAAATGTATCCATCTCATGGCCATTATAACATTTTTTTTCTATCCTGGAACTCGCTCTGTAGATCAGGCTGGCCTCAAACACACAGAGACCCGCCTGCCTCTGCCACCCGAGTGCTGGGATTAAAGGTGTATGAAATAACATCTGGCTTATTCTACCTTAATGGAAGATCATAATTACTCTTGAAAACCATGTGCTGCTTAAATAAAGCCCGAAATGTCTTCCTACATTGACGTCCTGAGTTTTCAGTCAATACATTACACACTAAGGGAAACTCCAACAGCATTTTCTAAGCATTAAAAACTCAACTGTGTTTTATTGTGTGCCAGTATTGTCATTAACACACAACCAACGGGCTTATAATAAAAATAAACCAGAGTGGGTAAACTATTTATCTAACTCACTAATCACTCTTAAAAATGACTGTTTTCTATGTACATGGCCAGGCCATTAATAATGACCTCTAAATGTCAGATCCACTATTTAGTAATAAGGGCTCATGTATTTTTGGAAAGAGATCCATTTAACAATGTACTCAGCAAGATAAGCACCAAGTTATTAAGTGGAGGAAGCGGAGGTGGATCCAACTGAACTGTGTGACAGGAAGCACCAGCTCTGGAAGTTTAGAAACAGGAATGCCAAGTTGCATGCTGGCACGAGGAAAAAACATGCGGGTGAATAAAGCCAAAAGAGGAAGTTCTCTTCAGTGACAGGCCATATAGTACAGACAAAAATCACCCCCACAGTTTAAAAAAGCATCACCTTAAAAAAATGAATAAGGGGGTGGGGATTTAGTGCAGTGGTAGAGCACTTGCCTGGCAAGCACAAGGTCCTGGGCTCGGTCCTCAGCTCCAGTAAAATGAATGAATGAATGAATGAATGAATGAATGAATGAATGAATGAAAGAAAGAAAGAAAGAAAGAAAGATAAATAAATTCTTCTGGGGTTGGGGATGTAGCTCAGTGGTAGAGGGCTTGCCTAGCAAGCACAAGGTCCTGGGTTCAGTCTTCAGCTGGGGGAGAGGGGAGAAAAATCCTTCTGTCTGTGCGGTGTGAAGGTAGTCAAGGAGCCCAGAAGAGGGCAAGGAGTTATAGATGGTGTGATCTAGCTGAGGATACTGGGAAATCAACTCCAATCCTCTGCAGGAGTAAGTGTTCTTAACCACTGAGCCATCTCGCTAGCCCCTAAAGTTATTCCCTTTTAAAACAGGGTGCATTTTCCAGCCCTGTGTGGTAGCATACACCTTTGATCCCAGCACTCAGGAGGCAGAGGCAGGCCAATCTCTGTGAGTTCAAGGCCAGCCTGGTCTACAGAGCTCCAGACAGCTAGGGCTACACAGAGAAACCCTGTCTCAAATAAACCAGAGAGGGAAAAGAAAAAGTATTTTCCTAGGTGTACTGGAGCCTAAATTTTACAGTTTATGAAGAACAAAATATTAATTTGGCTCATGTTTTATGTATCTATAGGGTTCAAAGAGTAGCTTGTAAGACCAAGTTATTAAGTTTAATGTCGGGCTGGAGAGATGGCTCAGAGGTTAACATCACCAACTGCTCTTCCAGAGGTCCCGAGTTCAATTCCCAGCACCTACATGGTGGCCCACAACCATCTGTAATGAGATCTGGTGCCCTCGTCTGTGTACATAATAAATAAACCTTTTAAAAAAAGAAAAGAGATATGTTGATTAAAAAAAGTTTAATGTCTTACAACTTTGTTGATTTACCAGACATGGTGATATGCAATTTTAATCCCAGCAGTTGGGCCAGCCTCAGCTACACAGTAAATTCAAGGCCAGGCATTAGAGCCCGCTTTAAAATAAATAAGCCAGATGGTGGTGGCGCATGCCTTTGATCGCAGTACAGGGGTTAAAGAGCCAGGCAGATCTCTGTGAGTTCGAGGCCAGCCTGGTCTACTGAGCGAGATCGGGGCAGGCACCAAAAGTACACTAGAAAGCCTTTCTCAATCATTCTTAAAAAGTATGTAAGTTTCACAACCTAAGTATATGCAACACTACTGAGCCACACAACTTAAAAATGCCTAGGATGGCAAATTTTGTTTACCACACAAAAAATGCCTACATTAATGAGAAATTTCTTCACTTAAAAAACACTAACAGTAACTTGTTATGATTCTAAGTCCAAAATTATCCTATGATTTTTTTAAAAATAATTTAGTGTTTAGTGATGAATTCCTAAAATAAAAAAATTTCCAACTGTGGACAAAACCCTTAATCCTGAACTTCAGAGTAAAAGCAAAGCAGTATTTTCATTTAGCATCTTTCAAATCATCTAAATCACTTATTGCCAAAAACCACCAGCTATGAACATCTAAATGCATGTCTCTACTTCAGCTGATTCCTTCATTCAACTGTTGAAGTAAAAATCTAGAAGAGAGCGAGAAATTTAAATGAGTAGGTCCCCTCTCCCAGGCCGTAGTTAATTTAGGATACTGAGGTGGGTGACGTTCTCCACACCTAGGCCTTCATCGGGGCGACGGCCAAGAACGCTAAGGTCAACCATTTCCCATCACTGCTGACGCCTGGTTCGGCCCTACCAAAAAAAAAATATATATATATATATATATATCTGTCACGCTCTTGTGAACTCCCATCAAGTTCGGCTCGGAGAAGTGGAGGACCCAGGTGAGTCGTGCAGCCTGCGAGAGGGAGGCCTGCAAAGACCAGCTAAGCTTGGCTTGGCCACGTCCTGGGAAGCGTCCAGGAAAAAAAGAGAGGGCGGAGGGCGGGAGGGAGGCTTCAACTTTGCACAGCCCCCTCCCTCGGTCACACCTAGGTTCCTTTTGGCAGGAGAGTGTTCTGGAAAGCTCTACCTCTTCAACTCAAATGGCAAGGCCAGAGGAGCGGCTGCAGAGGCAAGCCGCGCTCTGCCCACGCCCTCGCCTTCCCGCACCGTCTACAGAGCCAGCGGGCTGCTCCGGGTGCACACCGTCCACGGAGACCCAGGCTCACGCCTCCGCCGGCCGACGAGCTGGCCCGGGCGGCCGCTGACGCCGCGGGGCCCCGCCGGGTGCCGAGCGGCCGCGCCCCGGGGGTCTCGGGAGAGGAGCGGGGTGGGTGGGGGCGCCTCACCTTGACCCTGATCTCGTAGGTGGTGAAGCGGCCCCGGCCGACCCCCACGGTCTGCGGGTTGCTCACGTCGATCTCCAGGAAGTTGCTGGGCGGCCCGTAGGCGTCATTCAGGTTCTGCGGCTTGGTGATCAGCCGCCGGGTGTCCGCTACGGTCTCCGCCATTTCGCTGTCGCCGCGGCAGCCGCGGGCTCTCTCCACCGCCTCCGCCTTCTGCCAACGCCGCCGCCGCCGCCGCCGCCGCCGCCGCCGCCCGCCGCGGGGACTCCGGGCTCGCGCGCAGCGGACGGAGGCGAACGAGCACGTAGGGCGGGGGAGGGGGGAGGCGTTCGCTCCTCGCGAAGCTCCGCCCCGGGCTGCTCGGGCTTCCGCCCTTTGGCCCAGGGAGAAACAGCTGACTGACTGGCCTGGACGCCGCGCCCCGGTACGCAGGCTCCGCCGCGGCCCCCCGAGGGACACTGCGGGGTGGGGCTGAGGCGCAGCGGCGTCACGGGACTGTGCGAGCCCAAGACCCGGCGGGACTACAATAACCACAATGCATCGGGCGAGCGCGCCGCCGCCGAATGACGCGCAGGCGCGGCAGGGAGGGGCGCTGGGGCGTTGGGGGTGAGTTCCGGTTTTTCTGACTCAGCCTCTGCCGGGAAGGGACCCCGGAAACGATTTTAGCTGTCTTGGCGCATTGAAGGTAGTAGTCGGAACTGCAGGAAGGAGACAAAACTGCCTGTACAGCCAGTCCAGTGCCTCACTGGGATTCCTGGAAATTCACTTCTAGAAACCTTGAATGAACGGCTCAAAGGAATCAGTTCACATCTGTCATCCTTACATTTGGGAGTTGGAGACCAGAGAATCAGGGGTTCGAGGCCAGCCTGAGCTAAATAACCCCCCCCCCCCCACCCCCGTCTCAAAAAACAGGGGAGCTGGTGATGCAGTTCACTTGGTGGATTGATTGCCTAGGATTTATAACGTCCTGGGTTCGATCCCCAGGAAGGACACGAATCCTGGCGTAAATGTAATGCCAACACTCAAGATAGTGGAGCCCTGAGGATCAGAAGTTCAAGGTCATCCTGTTCTACACTGATAGATTCAAGACAGTAAATAAAGGAGTGGAATTTTTAAAACCTAGTAAGATCAAACCAAGGTCAAACTGTGTCTAAAGACAGGTTCACCCCCTAAAAACAACTGTAGACAAGCTAAAAGCAGCCCAGGAATCCTGTCTGGATAAGCTGCCACTCCTGTTTCCCACAAATCCTAGTAAGTTGGTTTTGTTTTTAAAAGGTAAATGTGCCTGTATTACACTTAGAAATCACCTTAGATGAGCTAAAACAAATGGGAAAAAGGACCACAGAAGAACTCCGGAGGGGGTGAGGAGGGAGACAGGAAAATAGGGAGCGCTGAGAACTCAGATACCAGAAACCACTGCATTATGCTGTCATCCATGACACCTGAACACAGCCATCACGTCTCATAGGCAGCTTCTCATCCGTTCCCTAGAGACCCTTGCGGCCTGCCTAGAAAAACAGCACTGTAGCACGACCATAAAGCTAGCAAGTTCCAGAGTTAGCAGTTTGTTTTCAGAGTATGGGAGACCTGAAAAGGATAAAGAGTTGGGCGTGGTTCAGTGATTACCAGTGCTTTCTGTACAACCATGAGTTTGCAACAAACTAGGCTTGCCAGTACCGCCACTAACTACAACGTGTGTGTGTGTGTGTGTTGGGGAGATAGGAGAATCACTGGGGTTTGGTGGCTCTCAGCCGGGGTGGGGGCAGGGGACAACCAAACAGTGAGCTCCAGGTTCATGGAGAGACCATACCTCCAAGAAATAACCATCAGTGATAGAAGAACATGTTGGCTTCTGCCCAGCATGTCAGTGTACGTCACACACATATACACCATATTCACACATACACAGAAAAAACTATAATTGAAGAGAATAAAGTGGCTGGGTGAATTTTTTTTTTTTTTTGTCTAGACAAATGCCTAGTTATAAAGGAAAATGGAAAAAAATTAAAGGAAGCAGACAAAAAAAAAAAAAGACAAAGAGAAAAATAATAAATCCTTCTCTTAACAGTGACCAAAATTATTAAATCCCAAGACTCAGAGGGAAAGGCAGAAGTATCTGGACTTCAAGGCCAGCCTAGGGTACATACCAAATTCAGGTATGTACATGAGACCTTTGCCTAAAAAACATGAGTACAAGATTTAAATGTTAAAAAAAAAAAAAAAAAAAAAAAAAGGCAGGGTCTGAGATGCGGCTCAGTCAGCAGAGTGCCTGCCTGGCATGCAATGGAGGCCTGGCTTTGATCCTAGCACCACATTAAATGGTGGTGACGGCAGATGGCTGTCTTCCTGGCACTCAGTGGAGAAAAGAGAATCAGAAGTTCAAAGCCAATTTGAGCACCTGAGACCTTGCTAGAAATAATAGATGCTGGATGTGGTGGCACGTGCCTATAATCCTAGCGGTCAGAAGACAGAGGCTGGAGACCTTCATTGGAGACCAGCTTGAGATTCAAATGGAGACCCTGTCTCAAAGAAAGTTAGAGGAAATTGAAAAGTCCTATAACCCTGAGAGAAGAGTATATCTCTTCAACGCTAGAACACAAACTTTTTCATTTATTTTATTTTGAGACAGGGTCCAACATAAATTCATTTAACTACTCATCCCTCTACAAAGAAGTAGAAGTTATAGCTAGGAAAGAAGACAGGGCACACAACATAGCCAACCAGCCTTTAAATATTGCAAAAGAATTTGAACTTTATTCTTTATATCTTAAACAATGTGGGAAACAACTGTATTAGTTCCTCTGATTTTTGCTGTGATAAAATAACAAGAAGCAATAGGAGAAAAGGATTCATCTTGGCTCATGGTCCATCACAGTGAGAGTACAAAGGTGACCAGAGTACACAGCTGAGCTCCTCGTATCTGGAAAGATCTGGAAGCAGTCAGCAGTATATGCTGGTATTCCTGTTTTGGTTTTTCTTTAGCCCTGACTCACGCCCCAGGGGATGGTATTGGGAGTGGGTCTTTGTCCTTCAGTTTAGCCTCTTGGGAAATGCTGTCACAAACTCGGAAAGTGGTGTCTATCCTTACTGATTCCAAATCCACTCACGTTGACAGTGAAGATGTCATGTAGGGGCATAACTTTCTGAATAAAAAATAATCAGCAAAAAGTGCTCTAATGAAAAACGGGGGAATGGCTAGGGGCTGGGGCTGCCACTGAGGTTATGCAGGAGGTAGAGTGTAAAGGGGATGTGTTTTTATGTAAAGTTGGATAACAAAGGTTAATATTCCTAATATTACTAAAACAGTCTTCCTAAATTCACACATCACACACACACACACACACACACACACACACACACACACACACTCACGAAGTCAGTAGAAAAACAGGAGAAAGGACCTCTCCAAGATGGCTCAGCAGATAAAATGGTGCCAAAGCTGAGCACCTGAGCTCAGCCCTCAAGATCTGCACTGTAGAAAGAGAGAGCTGACTCTTGTCCTCTGACTTTGTCTCAAGAATAGAAACAACAACAAAACCAGAAAACCAAATAGGAAAAATGGGAACAATCTGTGCATTTGTCAGCTCTGTATGAATGTTTTGCCTGCATGTAGAATGTGAGCCACACACATGCCTGATGCCCTTCAGAGGTCAGAAGTCATCAGATCCCCAAGAACTGGAGTTAAGGATGGCTGTGAGCCACCATATGGGAACGGAACCCCAGTCCCCTGCAGGACTAGGCAGTGCTCTTAACTGATGAGCCATCTGTGCAGACCTAGATAAGTATTTTAGAGACTACTCCACGAGTATCAGCAATAGTCCATTGTGTCGGGGAGGTAGACAGCTTGCCCAGCATGCATGATGCTCAAACCTAGCACTAAAGAAGACAACCCACACCTAGGTCAGGACTATTTGAAAAAAGACAAAGAGACATAATAAAATAAATAAATAAAATAAGGAGCTGGGTGTTTTGTACACCTTTAATCCCAGCCCTTAGGAGGCAGAAGCAGGTGAGTTTCTGTGAGTTCAAGGCCAGCCTGATCTACAGAGCAAGTTTCAAACCAGCCAGACCTATCCAGTGAAACCCTGTTTCAAAAGAGAAATGTTTATGCATATCATCGCCTATAACCTCTTTTACTTTTCTTTCTTTCTTTTCTTTTTTTTTTTTTTTTTTTTTTTCTTTGTTTGGTTTTTCAAGACAAGGTGACTCTGTATAGACCTGGCTGGCCTGGAATTCACAGAGATCCATCTGCCTCTGCCTCCCGAGTGCTGGGATTAAGAGCATGTACCACCACCACCCAGCTCTTGTAGCCTCTTAAGAAAAAAAAGTGTAGCCGGGCGGTGGTGGCACACACCTTTAATCCCAGCACTCGGGAGGCAGAGCCGGGCGGATCTCTGTGAGTTCAAGGCCAGCCTGGGCTACCAAGTGAGCTCCAGGAAAGGCACAAAGCTACACAGAGAAACCCTGTCTCGAAAAAGAAAAAACAAAAAACAAAAGAAAAAAAGAAGAAAAGAAAAAATAAATAAAATTAAGTTAAATTAAAAAAAGAAGAAATGCAGCTTGTAGAGGCCTGAACCAGCACACCCCATCTACGAGTTTCATCTTAATTGTCAGTTAAGGATCTGTTTTATCAACTGCTTCCTTTTTTGATTAGAGTATCACTTCCCCAAACCCAGAAATCTCCAAGGGAAATAATAAAAGCAAGTAACTGGCCCTCCGAGGCCAGGGTCTGAATCGACGCACACCTAAGACCTGCGGTGGCAAAGACCAGCCTAGTCTCTTCTAGACCTTTTGCCAGTTCAAAGCACTGTAATCCTCCCACTCCAGCCTATCTGCTAGACCCCTGCCTCCAGGCTGTTGAGCATTCTGGAGGAAAATCCCAGTAGCAAGCAGTTCAGCAAATGCATGGTTCCAACTTGATTCGAGACTCCCATACACTTGGGAAATTTCTTATTTTACCCTGGTCCTCCGCACTCATAACATGTAATCTCACTTCTTTTTGTACCTAGAGAAGTTAAAAAACCAACCAAACAAAACTGGGTATGATGGCACAGAGCTGGAATCCACAACTTGGGAGGCAGAAGTTCTGGCCTCCTCAGTCTGCTTTCTTAAAAAGATTTTTTTTTTTTTTTTTTTTTTGGTTTTTTTGAGACAGGGTTTCTCTGTGTAGCTTTGTGCCTGTCCTGGAACTCACTTGGTAGCCCAGGCTGGCCTCGAACTCACAGAGATCTGCCTGGCTCTGCCTCCCGAGTGCTGGGATTAAAGGGGTGCGCCACCACCGCCCCAATAGAAAGTAACTCAACAGTTGGGTGGAGTGGTGCATGCTTTTTTTTTTTTTTCCAGAGCTGAGGACCGAACCCAAGGCCTTGCGCTTGCTAGGTAAGCGTTCTACCACTGAGCTAAATCCCCAACCCTATTTTTAAAAAAAGATTTGTATGTACAAGTGTTTTGCCTGCATGTATGTATGTGCACCATGTGCATGTCTGGTGCCTGTGGAGGCCATAACTCCTAGAGCTGGCGTCATAGATGGTTGTGAGCCACCATTTGAGTGGTGAGGAGGTGCATAAAGGTGGTCTGATGGAATCTGCTGAAGGCATTTTCTCAGTGAAGTTCCTCTTTCAGATAACTCTAGCTTGTGTCAAGTTGACAAAACACTAAGCAGGATGTAGCCTTTCACTTTATAACACTACAGTGAAGGGCCTTGAATGTGGCAGATACCACATAGCCGGTATGTTTATAGGATGAATTTGTGTAGATGGAGTTACTGAGCCAGAAGATAAGTGCATTTTTTTTTTTCTTCGAGAGAGGGTTTCTCTGTGTAGCTTTGTGCCTTTCCTGGAACTCACTTGGTAGCCCAGGCTGGCCTCAAGATGTGATGGCTGTCACTTTTAATCCCAGCACTTGGGAGGCAGAGGCAGGCAGATCTCTGTGAGTTCGAGGCCACTCTGGGCTACAGAGTGAGTTCCAGGAAAGGCTCAAAGCTACACAGAGAAACCCTGTCTCGGAAAACAAACAAAAAGTTTAAATTAATAGTGTGATGTATAAGAGTGTTTTGCCTGTAGGCATGTGTGTGTAGCAGGTATGTACCTACTGCCAGAGGGGGGTCAGAAGAGGGCACTGGATCACCTTGAACTGGAGTTGCAGTTCTGGGAACCACATCCTGGTCCTCTGAAAGAGCAAGTGCTCTAGCTGATGAGACATTTCTCCAGTTCCTGACGTTTGATTTAGCCACCATGGAAGTACACTTCGTCTGTTGTTTCACAAACACAGCGAACTATCATTTCTTAAAGCCTCTACTGGTCCGAATGGCATCCTGATTTGAGTTTTCCTCCTTTTGAGTGCCTATGAACATCTTTTTACAATTTTATGAGCCATTCATATTTCCTTTTCCCATTTGTGAGCTAGTCAATTTGTTTGTTTGTTTGTTTGGAGACAGGGTTTCTTTATGTAGCCCTGGTTATCCTAGAACTGAGTCTGTAGACCAGGCTGGCCTCGAACTCAGAGATCCTCTAATCTCTGGCTCCCGAGTACTGGAATTAAAGGTGTTCACCACCACCTGGCCCTATTAAAATTTTTTGCTTATTTTTTAAAAGATTTTTTACGTTTCTTCTCTTCCTTCCTTCCTTCCTTCCTTCCTTCCTTCCTTCCTTCCTTCCTTCCTTTCCTTTTTTGTTTTTAATGTTATGTTTCTGTGTGTATGCTATGTGTGTGGTGGTGTCCCTGGAGACCATCCTTGGAGTCTAGTTATAGGTTATTGTGAGACACCATGTGAGAGCTTGAAACTGAACCTAGGAACAGCAAGTGTTCTTAACCACTGAGACATCTTGCTAGACTCTGGTGGTGTCCTTTTCTTAAAGAGCACTTCTTTGGTGATACAAATCACAACTACTCCCGCAGTTTAGCCTCCGATCCTGCCGATGATGATTCTTGCCACCCACATCGTTTATTTTATTTTGTCATTATTATAATTTTTACTTATTAAAACAATTTCACTTTACAGCCCTGACTGGCCTGGAACTCACAGAGATCCACCTGCCTCTGTATCCAGAATGCTGGGACTAAAGGTGTGTGCCACCACCCTGCAATGTCTTCTTTTATAGCTTCTGAATTATAAAAAATGGCAAGAAGGATGGGAAAAAAAGGCAATTTCTGGTGCACTGGGAGTGTCAGAGTCGGAGTGGGGTCAAATGAAGTACAGCAAAGACAAGTGGGGATATACAGTCAAGGAACCAGGGTAAGTCAGTGCGGGGAGAGTTACTGAGGGGACATCATGATATGGAGACCCTTGCTAAGCTGAACTAACTACAAAGATTCTTGCTACCATCAAGTCATCAGTGGGATGATGAAAGTGACCAGGTGTCAAGGCTGAGGATTCTCTCTACACTGACTTAGCAATGGTTCCTCGAGAATGGGCATGGAAGGCCAAGACAAGGACCGGCAGAGAAGAACTCAGTGATGTGAGGGTGGTCTCGCGGTGACATCCGTCACTCCGTTGACTGATGTGGCTGGCTAGGCAGGTGCCCCCTTCCTCCCTCATTGCTAGCATCCCTCTGGAAGTTGAAGGCTGGGTGGAAGAGGAGGGCCTTCTCTGATGGCCTTTCTTCTGCTGACAGTATAGATTATCTGAGTTCCCCTTCCAGGACCTCCAGATAAGCTCTGAGGAGAGCTCAGCGGGGCCTCTCCACAGTCTGCTCACCAGAAGAGGCTCCCACTAGTTTAGAAAGAATGGCCCAAGAACTGTGAATCTCAAGGAGCAAGCTCAGGGTTTTCCCTGACCTGCCCCTCCGGCCGGTCTCATAATCATTCCCAAGGCACGGGGAGATAAAGGGTCCAGACTTTCCTTCCCGGGAGGAATGCAATTCTTGGGAAATCCCATTGAAGAAGGAAGATTAGCCACCAGAGAGAGAAAGGCTAAAGGTCTCTTTCTGGTAAGAATGGCTCCAAGAGATCACCTGAGAGGTTTTATCTCCATAAAACAACCTTCTGGTGTGCGGGGGTGGGGAGCACATGCCAATGATTCCACTACTCAGGAGGTTGCAGCTGGAGCATCGTGAGTTTGGGGCCAGCCTAGACCTGCATAGTAAACCTCTGTCTCAAAGGAAGAAAAAAAAGAGCAAGGGCAGATATATTTGGTTAGTTAGTGAGGGAGGCATGAGGGAGAGTCCCACTGTCAGGACCAATGGTATCTTGTACTCTCTCTGACTGAACAGAAATGTTCTTGTCACCAGAACCTCAAAGTGAGACCCTATCTCAAAAAACGAAATGTCCTCTGTAGGACTTTGGGATCCTTTTTGTCATTTTGTAAACAAATGTGTACTAAGCAGACTGTGTAAGGCTGTAGTGGGTGTGGGCAACTTGAGGGGGAGGTGGCACACAGCCCGGTAGGACAGAACAATGATGCCGCCACAGTAAGCACAGTAAGCACTTGGCAGTGGAAGCATGAGGGGATGGAGCTCCGGGAAGGAAGTTGAAGGCTATCCTGGGTTACCCAAAGAACCTGCTTCAAAACAGCAGCAATAAAACAATAAAAGGCATCGAGATTGTGATAAGAGCCACAAAGCAGAGTCTTGGGAAGGGGGTTCAGAAGTAAATAGTGAGACAGAAATGTGAAATTGATGTAGATTCTTTTTTTTCCCCTAGGAACTGAAATTAGAGCCTTGAGTACATGCTTGAGTACCTTATCCCTCTAGCACATATCCATGGAGTTGATTGACTGGCAAGTTGCCTATGATTTTGGGTGTATCTGTGTGAGGGATGAACATTCCAAAGAGAGGGATAAACAGTCCAGAGTGTGGTGGCGCACACCTTTAATCCCAGCACTCGGGAGGCAGAGGAAAATGATCTCTTCGAGTTTGAGTTTGTGACTAGCTTGGTCTACATAGTGAGTTCCAGAACAGCCGGGGCTATGTTGAGAGACCCTATCTATAAAAAGAAAAAAAAAAATTACAGGAGGCTGTTTTGGTGGCTCACACCTAGAATCCAGTGTTCAGAATCAGTATGGGTTACAAGAGGCCCTGTTTCAAAAGACCAAACCAGAGCAATTGGTATGACTTAGCAGATAAAGGTGCTGGCCTCTAAGCCAGATGACCTGAGTTCAATACCTAGGCCCTACATGATGGAAAGAAAGAACCAACTCCTGCAAGCTGTCCTCTGACTTCCACACATGATGCCTAAAAGAGCCATAAAATAAAAATGCCTCCAATCTGTAAGCCCCTTGCCCAAGGAAGGAGAGTTCCTGAAATGCTGGAGGGTATTGTTTATGGGAGATAGCAGGTCACATGTTGCCACTCCCCTAAACAAGTTTGTCTGACCCATCTGCACTGATGTGCTTGATCACATGTGGGTGGGAGGTTCACAGGCTGGAAATACGTCAGGATATATGCTTGCCCCTGATTGGACCTGATGGGAAATGCAATGAATGACGGGTTTTCCTTCTTAAGCTGTTACAAACGGTGATTCTGGGCCATTTCCCCAGGAACCTGGGTATGGACCTGGCCAGGACCCATCCATCTGGCAGTATTTAATTAAAACTTGCTTCAATATTCGATGTTAAACTCTGGTAGTGATCTTCTCAATCAGTGGGATTATCACAACCAAACCAACTAAGCAATAACAGCAACAAAAACTATAAGACTATAAGACCACAAAAGAACAGGCTAAAAATAACAATGGAGTCAATCATGCTAAAGTGCCGAGCAACCAAACTCAAATTAACCTGCTTATCTAATCTGAGGAACAAGGGAAAAAGTCAGGCATAGTTATAATGCCAGCCCTTGGGAGGCTGGGATAAGAAAATTGCAAGTTCAAGGCCAGCCTGGACTGCATACTAAGCTGAGACACTCCTGACATTTTTTAAAAAGCTGAGTTGGAGTTTTGTAAGGTGTGTTCTAAGCACTGGAATTAAGAGAAAAAAGATGCTCAACTTGAAAGATACACCTGGGAATGTTGGTGTGGACTCCTCAGAAGAGCATCACCTCACCGAAAATCCTGTCTCAAGAAAAAAAAAAAAAATGCTGGGCAGCAGTGGCCCACGCCTTTAATCCCAACGCTTAGGAGGTGGATCTCTGAGTTCAAGGCCAGCCTGATCTACAGGGTGAGTTCTAGGACAGCCAGGGATACACAGAGAAACCCTGTCTCAGAAGAGAAAAAGAAAGGAGGAAAAAGAAAAAGAGAGGAAGAAAAAACAAAAGTAAAAGAAGAAAAATGCTGGTTCCAATCACAGGTATGCCCAGGACTCTGCCTCGTTTGTTACAGGGAGCTGGGATTTGAACTCGGGTCCTCCTGCTTGCGCAGTAAGAGCTACTTCCTGAGACATCTCTACATCTCTACCAAGACGTCTCTTCAGCCCCAATAACGACGTTCTCTATACTATAGTCCTTTAATAAGATAAGCCACTCCAGGCAACCAGCCGCCACTTCCCTCTTGCCGTCTTCCAACCCTGCTATGTGAGGCAAGTAATTTTGAAATGACTGGTTTTTGTCTGTTTTCTGGTCTTTTCCTGTCTATAAAGCTGAACTTCTCTCTTCGCCTCACTGGAGCATTTGTTCCGTTCTGTGGAATGAAGTACTGTTGTTACTTCTACAGTGGAAAGGAAAGTCAGTCACGTGTTAGGCCGTCCCTCCTGGTACCCACAGCCGTTTGCCTCTGACTCCAGTCCCTGGGAGATAAGTTCGCAGTAACCCTGACTCAGTGACTGTCTCCTCGCTATGATATGACCAACTGCCTTTTTGCTTCTGTAACTTGCTTCCACAGATACCAAAGATTGTTCTGAGTTGCCTTAACCTCTTGGCAGACCAGAACCGTTTTTGCTTGTTTGCAAAGATATGCAAGGTCTTCATGCGGTTTTCCCCTTAAAAGTCCCTCCTTAGTCCCTCCTTCGTGGCAGTCTCAAATTTGGCTCAGAGATTGTTGGTCCTGCTAGCGGCAAATCAATAATTTTTTAAATTATAATTGGATTGAGTCTATGGTCTTTTCCCAGGGGTCACAAACTCCACAAAACAAGATCTTTAGGGACAGAGAGACAGCGCCAAAGATAAAGGCATTATGGTTCCAGCCTGACCACCTGCATTTGACCCCTTGACTCATGTAAGAGTGGAAATAGTCAAGTTCACAGAGTTGTCCTCTTCTGACCTCCGTGTGTGTGTGTGTGTGTGTGTGTGTGTGTGTGTGTGTGTGTGTGTGTGTGTCTGTGTGTGTCTGTGTGTGTGTGTAGGTCAGAGTTCTATCCTTCTTTCCGTCATGTGGATAGAATGAAGGTCTTTCATGTTGGTGTCACTTTTTGTTATTTATTTGTGGTGCTATTTACCATGTGAGAGAAACATGAGGTACAATGAAACCTACTATAAGAGATTTATTAGAGGAGGGTAAAGAGGGAGTATGCAATAGGCCTACTAGAAGCGAACAGTGTGGAAGAAAAGCGAGGGAAATGGATGGAATCTGCTTTTATGGGTCCCCCTTGCACATGTACATATGGGCTTACATGGCTACATCACGATTATGCATAGATTACGAGATCATGCATCACAACAATTACTAGGACTTAAGGCCCTAGGATGACCAAGCAGACCACCTGACTAATGCACAGCGCATGCGCTGTCATGTAGCCTGCGAGTGGCTAGGAATCCTAACACTCACTGAGCCATTTCACTGGCCCCTGAGTGGTCAGAATCGTAGTGATATGCTCGCAATCCAGTTGAAGTGGGGATAGATTGGGGGCACTGGAGAGCTGAGTGGACCACACTTTGACCTACCAAACCCAACACACAGGTTCTAGATAAACACCTCCTGTGAAGACACGCTCCCAGAGGAAAATGTAGGGGCAACTTCCTTTGTAACTGCAACTGAGTCACACCTGTGTGCCTGGGAATGTCTTTCCCTATGGCTAACCAGGGACAACTATTCAAACGTTTTGTTTGTTTGCTGCTTCTGTGGAGCTGAGGATCAAGCCAGGAACCTTGGACAAGTTAGACAAGCACTCTACCGATGAGCTACATCTCCAGCCCAGTTAAGAGTTTTTTTTTTTTTTTTTTTTTTTGTTTAATTTAACTTAATTTATTATGATTGTCATTGTGTATGCTGTATGTATGATGGAAAGTGCTATAATTAAAAATGGAAAAACAGTGGCCACTCAGTGGGCCGCACATTCACACAGGCACCTATATGTGATTTCCGCTTGTTGTACCACTAATTAAATTCATTCAAAATCATTCTCATCTACTTCTCCTCAAGTGAGTCCCAGTATTTACATTTGTTTTCCTTTGGTTTCTTGAGACAGGGTTTCTCTGTGTAATCCCGCTCTCCTCCACTTGCTCTGTAGACCAGGCTGGCCTGTAACTCACACAGAGTTGCCCTCCGCCACCTCCCAAGTGCTGGAACTAGAGGTGTGCGTCACCACTGCTGCGTCCCATTATTTACATCTGTTGCCTGGTGCTGTCTTTCTGTTGCTCGGAATTGGGACGTTAAGGCATCGTTTTTCCCCTCTCTCGCCTGCTCTCACCCTGCCGCGGTACTTCAGTTTGGCTACTGTTACGATGCACAGGGTTCTGCTCTGTCTTGTTCCTGTGTTAGCTCCAGTCCATGGCCCATAACCCTAGCATGATTTACAAGTTCCAATTCTAGTATTTTTGGGTTTTGTATTGTAAGTTTATCATGGCTGAAATTTTATATTTTCTGTAAAAGTCTGTTTATGATAGAGGTAACACTATACGCAAATAAAATTCTATTTAGTCTAGGCTCGATAGAAGAAGCGGGCGCTAACATTAGGCACATTATTGCTGGCCTTGCCTCCTTTGCTCTCCCTCCCTTTCTCCCTCTGAAACTCCTTCTCTCTTTCCCTTTTTTAAAAACAGAGTCCCGTTTACAGCTCAAGCTGGTCTAGAAAGTACCACATAGCCTAGGTTGGTCTCCAGTTTGTGATGCTCTTGCCTCTGCCTCTGAAGTGCTGGGATTAGAGGATTAGAGACTTGTAACCCCATGCCAGGGTGAGTCTCCATTTCTTCACATATCAAATGAGGATAGCCTGACAGAGGTGGCACACGCCTTCAATCCCAGCACTCAGGAAGCAGAGGCAGGCAGATCTCTGTGAGTTCAAGGCCAGCCTGGTCTACAGAGTGAGCTTCAGGATAGCCAGGGCTACACAGAGAAACCCTGTCTCAAAAGTGGGGATACAAAGCAGGGCATGGTGCTGCAAGCCTGCAATCACAGCATTTAGGAGGCTGTGACAGGAGGACCGCTGTGAGCATAAGGCCAGCCTACATTGTAGTAGTAAGTTTGAGGCCAGCAACAGCTACAATAGCAAAACCCTGACCCATGCATAAATAGATAGATAAATAAGTGTTGTGCCCTGGAAGTGAGACCCCCCACAAGAGACCACCAGAGACATGAACTCACAGAAATGCAAAAGCAAGATTTATTGGAGCAGTTCAAGCCACACGGAAGGGACAGCAGAGGCTAGAGGAGGTGCCCACCTCTCTGCAAGCTCAGGTTTTAAAGGCAAAAATCAAAAGGTTACTTCAGTTAGGGGTGCTAGTCCAGGTACAATTCTGATTGACTCAAGTTTTAGGGGCTTTCCAGAATTTCTGTGTTATCTTACTTTGCAGTTTTGACAGGTTGTCTGTCAAACTTTATAGACTACCTCTGGCATTGGGGCATTCTGTGGTTAATCAATTGCTACCAGATAGTTCTTCAAACATCCTGACTTTGTGCTTTTGATTTCCTGGGACCTACGTCAGCAGCTCTGAGAATTTCAAAACTCAGGCCTATTTCAAGCTGGGGTGAGAGGCTTGCTTGAAATGGGGGTATTTTGGTTCTTCAGTAAGTAAGCAAATAAACTAACAAACAAATGGGCCTGAACATAGCTAGGCTGGTCAAGTGCTTGCTTCTTAAGCATGAGGACTCAGTTTAATCCGCAGCATCCACATAAAAGCCATACATGGTAGAGCACACCTGTAACCCCTAACAGGATACTGTAACTGTAAGTTTTCTCAGATCCTACCAGGCCCTGCCCTGCAGTCCTGCATTCCTCTGGTCCACTCAGCCCACAGTCCCTCAGCCGCTTACAAAATAATCATTCAGAGACTTAATATTAATTAGCAATTATATGGCCTATGGTAGGCCTCTTGTTAGCTAGCTCTTATAACTTAACCTATTTCTATTAATCTATAAATTACCACGCCATGTGGCCATGGCATTATCGGTCTGCTGGCATCTTGATGCTCCTTTGGTAGGGGCTGAGGACTCTCCAGACTCTGCCTTTCTCTTTCCTGTCTCTCTCCTTGGATTTCCCTGCCTGCCTCTAAGCTGCCTTGCCACAGATCAAAGCAGCTTATTTATTAACCAATGGGAACACCATATATTCACAGCATACAAAAAGACATCCCCCAGCAGGAGGTTCTGAGGGGTGTTGACCAGCCTGTCTATCTAACCTGTGAACTCCAGGTTCAATGGGAAACTGTCTCAAAAAGGAAGGTGGAAATTGATTGAAGACACCCAGGACCAAGATATGGCTACAGAGCTAGTCCAGGACAGGCTCCAAAGCTACAGAGAAACCCTGTCTCGAAAAACAAAAACAAAACAACAACAACAAAAAAGATATGGCAGGTTGGAGATTTAGCTCAGTAGTAGAGCACTTGACTAGCAAGCACAGGGCCCTGGGTTCGATCCTCAGCTTAAAAAAAAAAAAAGATATGGCTTAGCAGGAAAAGGCTTTGCCCTCTAAGTCTGAAGACCTGAATTGGATCCCTGGGACCTACATGGTGGCATGCATGGAGAGAACTGTCTCCTTTAAGTTGCCTTTCAACCTCAGTGTGCATTCATATTCACATACACAACTAAATTTAATAAAAGGAACAGGGCTGGAGAGATGGCTCAGCAGTTAAGAGCACTTGGCTGTTCTTGCAGAGGACCTGGGCTTGGTTCCCACAATGCAGCCCACAATTAACTAGTTAACTAGTTAACTTCAATTCCAGGGTATGTGACCTACTCTTCTGGCCATTTTGGGCATCAGGCATGTACATGATACAGATACATACATGCAAGCAAAACACACACACATTAAAAAGAAAAAAGAAAAAAATGGCACCCAGTGTTGACTCTGGTATCCACATGCAAATGCACACACACATGAACACATACATTAAATAACTAAATACATAAAAATAGGGATGCTAACAGTACTACTTCCCAGAATACCAAAAGAGTTATTACTCTGGGAGTGTTTGGCAATGTTTGGAACAGAGTCAGACTCCTGAGATCCATATAGAAGCCAACAAGAAAATGGGGTTATGTGCATGCAGAGACTATGGCTTTCAGTTGAGGCCTGGTCTGCCACGGTGGGGATTGACCTTGGTGGGGTTTGGTAGGGTCCTAAGAAGAAGACAGAGCTTAACTGAACCATAGGGAAACAGTGATGCCTTATTTTGATTAACAAACCTGACCTTAAACCTGATGGAACATTTGAATACATTGATTGATTTACCCGTGATTTGAGTTTTCAAAAGCACATTGACTGAATGCAGTCCCAGTTACTGAGACCTTCAAGTAGTGTCCTTAAAGGTTTATCTCACCATAGTTTGCATTTAAGAAAGTCAAAATTCTCTAAATGTGGTTAGTTTCAAAGTAATTTTTTGATAAACCAACTTGAATACTGCATTGTGGGTAACAAGGTTAAATAAAGGTTCTAATAAGACAAACAGTGACAATTTAAATAAATCAGATGTTTTTGTGGAAGATTACTCTGTGATTTTCTCCAATTATTCATGACATTTCACCCATTCATATTGTGATCTGCTTTAATAGTGGAAGGGAAAAAAAAAAAAACTCTTGTCTCCTTGTTTATTCTTTGTTCTCAAGGAGATAAGCTGTTTATAAAGACACGTTATTTGTTATTTAAATCACTTTTACTGAAGTTGTTTATTTCCTTGTTTCAGTTTCTAAAAATATTGCAACAATTGTAATGCTTCTTAGAGATGTCTATTCAATTCAGAGTGATTTGTACTGAAATCTTTGCTAAATGGGCCCAGGTGCTGCTGTGGAGAACATGCTAGAGTGAGTCAAAACCAGCATGCTGAGAGATGGGGAGAGGGGCCGACTGTATCAACTTCTCCAATTGACCTTTCAAAGTCTTACGTAGTGGCAAAAGTCTAATGCTATATGTGCCACTTTGTAAGTATTTAATAACAGGAATACTAATAATGATAATAATAAACTAGGTCTAATGCAAAAACCATAAGCAGAAAAATTGTGTGATTTAAATCCAGAAATCTATCTCTTAGAAAATGCCCTTTAATCACTTTGCAGACTTTCAAGATCATAATTATTACATAAAAGTAATTACATTAAAAGATAATTTTACCTGGTAGTAAAGTATCAAATTAAAGCTGAAAAGCACTACTTATAAACAGAAATAAATATGTACTTTTAAAAATTGTTGAACAGCAAACATGAAATTATCCCTCCTGCTTCTGTTCCCCTTGCTGTGCACAAAATTACCACCAAAATTAATTTTGGCGAGGTACTCAGGCGACATGAGGGCTATGTCATACATTGCATCATGCATCAGCCTATAAAGCTAAACTATGCCTGTTCTTAGGTAAGCAGCAGGACTGATGTGTGAAATCAAACCAAGTGGATTTGATATGAGAAGGGACTTTTGATTATTTCCAAGAACGAACAGTTCCAAATCCAGCTGGGTTGATTTGTCTAAAAAGAAAGTGAAGCCCGCTTTCATCATTTACAGCCTGCATTCCTGCTGAGTGAGCCTGGGTACTGCAAACTCGGGGCTGTGGGTGCACATCTCTCCCTTGGAAGCTGATGAGAATTGCTGGCGCTAAGTGAGATACATGCTGGGAAAATTGGGCCCTTACTTTGGTGTTATGTCGACATTAACGGTCTCATGACACTTTCCTGAACTGGTCCCTCCATTTTTTCCAGTCTTGGTTTTGGCAGGAGATACCTCGCTTTGGAACAAACATCCCTTGAATAAAATAATGTCCGTGATAGCCAGGATTAAAGTTATTCCGAGTTTGTCTTCCTAGAATCTCACTTGAGAACTTCGCCATTATCCTTGAAGTTGGATACATGAAACTTCCCTGACTTAAATCTAAATCATGTCAGCTGTCCATTTGAAAAGCAAAACAAAAGCAAACCCGTACGACGCCTTTGAAGTCTAGGCCAGCGCCCGCTAATTCTGAGTGTAGTCGTCGCCTAGAGCAAGTACAGTGGGTTCATGAAGTTTTATGAAGACTGGCTTCTCTGCAGGCCAGCCTCAGTCCCTCTGCATAAGTGGGCTATACAGAAAACCATGCAGTTGGTTTTATTGCTTCGGCGCATCCGTTAGATACAGAAATCAGCAAAACTATAATGGCTACATTATCAGGGAGCAGTTATCCTGGGTTTTTTTTTTTTATTGTTTGTTTTGTTTTACTTTGTTTTTTGTTTGTTTTAAGACAAGGGCTCTTTGTGGTTTGAATCAGACATGTTCAGGTTTTGATTTTTCTTCCTTTCTCTTTCTTTTTCTTTTTCTTTTTCTTCCTTTTCTTTCTTTCTTTTTCTTTTTTGAGACAAGGTTTCTTTGGGTAGCCCTAGCTGTCCTGGAACTCACCGTGTAGACCAGGCTGTCCTCCAACTCGGAGATCTGCCTGCCTCTGCCTCCCAAGTGCTAGGATTGCACTGCCACACTGCCCCAGGTTTTGAATCTTGTTCCCCAGTTATCAGTACTCTTTTGGGGTCTGTGGGGCCAGGGATGCAGGGCCTGGCTGGTTAAAGCAGCCAGGGCTATATTGCCAGACTATATTCATTACTTTAGTGCTGCTGTGAAAATATACCACACAGGACCACCTCAAAGAGGGAAGGCTCCTTTTAGCTCATAGTGGCTAGATCAAGTGGCCTTGCTGTTCACACAACAGCAGACTGAGAGGAAAAGCTTAGTGGCAAGTAAGAGCCAGGCAACACCCTCCAGAGGCCTCCCCTGAGACGCTGGGAACTGAACCCGAGTCTTTTGCAAGGATAACAGGTGCTCTTAGTTACTCACGTGTAGACAGAGTTTTCCTGTGTTGCAGTAGCTTTCAAATAATTACACAGGAACTTAATATTAACTGTAAATGATCAGCCAATAGCTCAGGCTTGTTACTAGCTAACTCTTACATTTTAAATTAACCTGTATTTCTTATCTATGCTTTGCCACATGGCTTGGTACCTTTTCCCAGAAGCATGCCTATCTTGCTTCTCTCTGTGTCTGCTCAGGGCTCCAGACTCTGTTCTTCTTCATCGTACATCCTTAGTTTTGTTGTCTAGCCTATATTCCTGCCTGGCTACCAGCCAGTCAGCTTTTTATTAAACAAATTTGAGTGACAGATCTTTTAAATAATTAATTAATTAATTAATTATTCTATTGTCAGCTTGATACAGTATAAATTCTTATCCTAATAGTAAAATGTTTCATTGAGGTTTGCCCAGTAATTGAGTAAAACCAAAACTTATTATAAGCCATAGTCATCATAGGGTCCCCCCTGCTATATAGCCTCTCTGGTTCTGTGGGTTGCAGTCTGATTGTTCTTTGCTTTATATCTAAAATCCACTTATGAGTTAGTACATACCATGTTTGTCCTGGGTTTGGGTTACCTCACTCAGGATGGTATTTTCTAGTTCCATCCATTTACCTGCAAACCTCATGATATCATTTGTTTTTCTCTTCTGAGTAGTACTCCATTGTGTATATGTACCACATTTTCTTAATCCAGTCTTCAGTTGATGGGCATCTAGGTTATTTCCAGGTTCTAGCTATTACAAATAGTGCTGCTATGAACATAGGTGAGCATGTATCTTTGTGGTATGATTGAGCATTCCTTGGGTATTTGCCCAAGAGTGGTATGGCTGGGTCTTGAGGTAGATCGATTTCCAATTTTCTGAGAAACCACCATACTGATTTCCACAGTGGTTGTATGTAGCATGAATCTTAAAGAGTCTTATTAATAAAAACAAACCTGAGACCAGTTATTGGGGTGAATGCTGGAAGATCAGAGAAGCAGAACAAGCCACAACTACCTCACCTCGCCAGTTCCTCAGCTGGTCTTGTTTCCTCAGACTGCAAACTTCTGAGTCCTCATCCAAATGAATCTCAGCTGAACTGTGCTGCTCCAAAGCCTAAAAGCTTAACCAGCCAAATGCTTAACCAGCCAAATGCTGCTAGTTTCTGGTCTTCATGCCTTATGTATCTTTCTACTTTCTGCCATCACTCCCTGGGATTAAAGGCTGGATTTCTGGGATTAAAGGTGTGTGTGACCAAGCTTGGCTGTTTCCAATGTGTCCTTGAACACACAGAGATCCGCCTAGCTCTGCCTCCCAAGTGCTGGAATTAAAAGCATACACTACCACCGCCCAACTTCTGCTATGGCTTGCTCTGACCCATTTTCTAGCCACCAGTTTTGGCTTTGTTCTAGCGGCTGTCTGTTTTCTGACCCCAGATAAACTTATTAGGGTGTACAATATTTTGGGGAACACAATACCACCACAGTTGTACAAGTTTGCATTCCCACCACCAGTGGAGGAGTGTTTCCTTTGCTCTGCATCCTCTCCAACACTGACTGTCATTAGTGGTTTTGATCATAGCCATTCTGACAGGCATGGCTTTTCGAGACAGGGTTTCTCTGTGTAGCTTCACACCTCTACTGAAACTCACTCTGTAGTCCAGGCCAGCCTCAAACTCACAGAGATCCTCCTGCCTCTGCCTCCCAAGTGCTGGGATTAAAGGCATGCGCCCCCACCGCCCAGCCTTGAGTGACAAATCTTTACAGTGAACAAAAGGATTATTCCACAACACTCAGCCATCTCTCTAAACACTGAAGAGGATTCTTTGTGTGGCATAGTACACAGGCTTTCCAGATCTACTTATCAGTGTGGGTAGGTTTTGGAAATGTATCCTGGGCCCTGGGCCTTTTATTGGTGACATCTGTTTTGTTTCCCCTTGATTGGCCTCTCTCAAACTGTTGTTCAGGCTGGTCTTGGACTCCTGGGTCCAAATGATTTCCTGCTTTGCCCCTGAAGCATCCGGACCATAGGCATGGGACCCTGAGCCTGGTTTCTGGCTAGCAGATATAACAGCTTATTAAATCCTTTTATCTCAGAGATTCCCAGGCTTCTGCATTTTAACTGAAACATAGATACTCAATGCATATGTAGTATTAGTCCTAAAACATTCTTGGAACTGTCCTAGAGATTTAAAATTCAGTTAGTTCTTCTAATACTTACTTAAAACAAAAAAAAAAAAGAAAGAAACTACAGCTCCAGCCACCTAAATTTGTGGTAATCTTCCTGCCTTTGTGACTGGAGTGTTGGGATTACAGGTGTGTGTACATGACTTAAAATGTGTATTACTTATGAAAAATGCAGCAACCCAGAAATAGTATCAGAATACATACTTAGGAAATGGGGGGAGGGTCAGTTAACAGGTAGATTGGATTACTGTTTTACTTATTCTGGGATTATTAATAATATATAGAGGCTCATAAAAGCACGATAGTTGGTAAACCACTGATGACATTTTCCGAGCCCAAATCATTGATCATCACAGGAGCCATGCCTTACTGTTCTCAGACAGGTTATGAAGAAATTGTGGGGCTGTGTTTGTGAGCAACTTTACTCTCTGCACGTGGGAGGCAGAAGCAGGTGGATCTCTGTGGAGGCCAGCCTCCACGAATCGAGTTCTAGGACAGCCAGGGCTACATGGTAAGATCCTATCCAAAAAAAAAAAAAAAAAAAAAAAGAAAGAAAGAAGGAAAAAGGGAACAATATAAACTGTGCTTTGTTCTTTCATTCTTTGGTCCATAGGGAAGCCCCACTAATTTAGATGGCTGGAAGCACAGTATACACATAGAGTGATCTGATCTGGAGAGTTACGAGACTACATCAGCTCTGGTGGAACAAATGACAATGGATGGGTTTAAGGTGGTGTTGGTTTGTTTGTTTTTTCTGAGACAGGATTTCTCTGTAGCTTTGGAGCCTTTTCTGGACTAGCTCTGTAGACCAGGCTGGCCTCGAACTCACAGAGATCCACCTGCCTCTGCCTCCCAAATGCTGAGATTACAGGCATGCACCACCACCCGGCGATTGAAGGTATTTTAGGACAATAGGTCCAATCATATTTGAGAAAGGATTGGGTGTGAGGGTTGAGGATCAGAAACTAATTGAAAATGGCGCCTGGATTTCAAGTTTGCTGCTGGAACGCATATGATGAAACTTGCATGTAATCACTCCATGGGAGGCTGTGACAGGAGGATTACTGCTAGTTCAAGGCCACTTTGGGCTACATAGAACCAGGTCAGCTGAGGCTACATAGTGGGTGGAATAATAGGAGGCTGATGATGCGTGGGGAGACAGGTGCAGGGCTGGTGAGGTCAAGGCTGGTGGGATGCACAGCTGAACACTTCTCCTTGCTTCCATAGCTCCTTCTCCTTGGCAATGGTCATGGTGAGCCCCTACACCATAAACACCATGGGAGCTAGGCGGATCTCTGTGAGTTCCAGGAAATGCACCAAAACTACACAGAGAAAACCTGTCTTGAAAAACAAAAAACAAAACAACAAAAAAACACACCATGGGAAGTCCCACTAATTCTCTGTCCTCTGGCTCTACAAGATGACTAGAAACACTGCACATTGTGGTCCACAAGCTGCATGGAGCCAGAGGGGCCAGGGAGGGCAGCAGCTTTCCTGAACAGGAGCCCAGAAGCCAGCACACAACTCTCAGAGATAACTGCACTCCATGATGGTGGTCCATGGATAATGCTGCAAAGAGATCACTCTCCATTCATTCTCCAAGGCTGATGTTCCTTTCTTCCTGAAGTGGTGGGTGACTCATGGGTGACTCTACAACACTTTCCCGTTTCCCCAAACAACTGAAAGCTCTTAGGTTCTTCCAACAACACACTTCCTATTTTTACTGAAATTACTCACTCAGTTTTCAAAAAATATTCTAAAAAGGTAGACATTATTCCAGGTTTGGGAATTCAGCTGTGACCGTAACAGACACAGGGAGATTAAATTCTAGGAAGAGCAGATAATAAGCTAATATATTAGCAAAAGATGTACAGTGTTGTGGTCTGGGGCTGAAGGACCACAGCTTGCCTAGTGTACACAGCATCTTGAGTTCAGTTTCTAGTGTTTAGAGTACACAGTAAGGTGCCATTACCAAATGGTAGTGAGTGTGTGTGGGATTATAATTTTATATGAGAGGTAGTAGTTAGGTAAAATCCTAACTGGAAGTCATAAGGAAGTAAGGACATGGGGAAGTGAGCCAAGAAGGTTATTTATTTATCTATTATTGAAAAATAGATTCTTCTCTCATACAAGGTTTGTTTCTTTGTTTTTTAAGACAGAGTCTCACGATGTAGACCAGGCTGGCCTTGAACTCATAGAGATCTACCTGTCTCTTCCTCATCGAACCCGACAGATGCCTATTTTCGAATTTTTGTTTTTTGTTTTTTGTTTTTTTCGAGATAGGGTTTCTCTGTGTAGCTTTGCGCCTTTCCTGGATCTCACTCTGTAGACCAGGGTGGCCTCGAACTCACAGAGATCCGCCTGCCTCTGCCTCCCGAGTGCTGGGATTAAAGGCGTGCGCCTGGCTATTTTTGAATGTTTTATTATTGTGAGGAACAGCAGGATTGACATTTTATTGACTTTCTTACTAGTAGGTTGTCTGTCCCCCCAAAAATCGGTGTCTCAGCCTATGCAGTAAGACAGATCAAACTGAATTGAAAAAGTATGAGAACAGGTTTATTTGAGCAAAGCAATTCAGGGTTCCATATTGGTGAAATTATTAAGGCCACTCCATGTAGTTAAAAGGGAGGTTTATTTTGTGGGGTAACTTACAAATGAAGGGATAGGTAACAGTGTCTGGGAAAGGTGTGGCACAGTCTGGCAGTGTTCTCTGGAGAACTCTGCTCGGTCTACCTCCAGCGTCCAGGGTTCAGGAGCCACGCAAGCCTCAATGGGGGTTGGAACTTCCAGATCAAAGCTGGAACCCACTACAGTTCTCCAGTTCCAGATACAGAGGCCAGAGAAGCCACATGTCTAAACTAAAAGCAGGGAGATTACATAGCTTGTATATGAGGGGTGAGGATGTGTCCACCAGAAGCTGGGTTTGTACCCAAGTAAGGTCAAAAGCTGGAACGCTTAGGCAAGGGCTGCCGGCAGAAGTGGGGGAGGGAGTGGCAATGGTCACCAGGAATGTGGAACTGGGCTTTTTGGTGCCTTTTCTTTGTTGGGGATTCTCTGAGAGGGTGGAGTTTGGAGAAAGGAAGAGGGAGGGAGAGATGGGACTTTCCCCATCATGCAGGGGTGAGCTGGAGGTTCCAACTGAATACTTACAATGGTTACTTAATTTTCTTTTTATTTTATGTGTATGGATGTTTTGTCTCCCTGTTTGTCTGTGTCATGCTTGCCCTGTGTCCAAAGAGGCCAGAAGAGGGTGTTAGATCCCCTGGAACTGGAGTTACAGATGGTTGTGAGCCACCATATGGATGCTGGGAACTGAATCCAGGTCCTTTTGAAAAGCAGCCAGTGCTCTTAACTCCTGGGCCATCTCTCCAGCCTCTTAATTAGTTTCCTATCTTTCTTGAGGCAGGATTTCTCTTTTTAGCCCCAGCTGTCCTGAAATTTGCTCTGTATGTAATGGCTAAAGTTATGTTTTTAGTTTAAAGTACTGTGCTTACAAGATCTATAAAACAAAAATGACTCTAACCTATACGCCCCACTTACTCAAGGACAGATAACTTCCTGGAATGCTGAGGCCTGTTTGTTGTTCATGTGAAATAAGAAGCCACTGTTTTTTGCTTCTGTAAACAAGCTTGATTGCCCCAACTGCACAGGATGTGCTTGGTCACACATAGGCAGGAGGTACACAGGCAGGAAATATGTACACTTCCTGCCTACGTCAGGACGTATGCTTGGCCTGACTGGATGAAGGCAGGAAGTACATAGCATTGTAGATTTTGCCTTCATAAGCCTCTGACTAATGTAATTTGGTTCTAATGGGCATGGACCTGGTCAATGTCCATCATTCTGACCAGTAATTAATAATTTTTGTGCCAGGCGGTGGTGGGGAATGCCTTTAATCCCAGCACTTGGGAGGCAGAGGCAGGTGGATCTCTGTGAGTTCCAGGCCGGCCTGGTTTACAGAGTGAGATCTAGGAAAGGTGAAAAGCTACACAGAGAAACACTGTCTCGAAACCCCCCCAAAAAGAGGGTTGGGGACTTAGCTCAGTGGTAGAGTGCTTGCCTAGCAAGCACAAGGTCCTGGGTTCAGTCCTCAGCTCCGGCAATTAAAAAAAAATTGCTTCAAATTTGGCTCAAAAATTATGGTTGTGGTCTTATTCTTGCCTGGTGGGATTAACATGTAAACCATCCTGGACTCAAACTCAAGGATACATCTGCCTCAGCCTCCGGAATGCTAGGATTAAAGGTCTGTGCCACCATTACCCAGCTAGTTTTCTTACCTTAAAAAAAAGTATGACTAGGGGCTGGGGATTTAGCTCAGTGGTAGAGCACTTGCCTAGCAAGTGCAAGGCCCTGGGTTCGGTCCTCAGCTCTGGAAAAAAAAAAAGTATGACTAAGTTATTTTCCTCTAAATTATATTATGCTTACCTAAGTAATGTTCAGTTTTCCACTTCCATCTACTTACACAGCCATATAAAATTTCTAGTAGATATTCCTGCTCATTTGACACTAAATGACTACTGATTTCATGTCTGTAATTATTAAGCTGTTGGAATCTCTAGTACAGGATAATCCCACTGACCAAGGCAATTGTTTTTCCAGAACAGTCATAGTGGTACCTAAATGCCCTGAGTGTCTTGAGTGTGATAACTAATTCAGTCAAAGGTGAAGTGATCTTTTTTTTTTTTTTTTTTCCCAAGACAGGGTTTCTCTATGTAGTCCTGGCTGTTTTGGAACTCGATTTGTAGACCAGGCTGGCCTCGAACTCAGAGATCTGCCTGCCTCTGCTTCCCAAGTGCTGGGACTAAAGGTGTCCACCACCACTGCCTGACTGAAGCAACCTGTGTTTTAAAAAGTTTATTCATTTTATGTGTATGAGTGTTTTGTCTGAATGTATGTCTGTGTACCATATGTGTGCCTGGTGCCTGAGGAGGCTGGAAGAGGGCATCAGATCTCTTGGAACCAGAGATGGATGGCTGTGAGCCTCTAGGTAGGTACTGGGAATTGAACCAAGGTCCTCTGAGAGAGCAGTCAGTGCTTTTAACTGCTGAGCATCAACTCGAGCTCACAGCCTACTCTTTTATAAAGGTCTTTCACTACCCAGAACTAAACAACTAACTAATTAACTAACTAACTAACTAACTAACTAACTAACTAACTGTTTTTCTACACTAAAATGAGAAATGGTGATGGAAAAGTCCCCTGGGGTATGGAGAAACAGTTGTTCCTATCAGAACAATGATACTAAAACTATACAGTCGGATGTGTAAATCAGATGGTACAGTTGTTGGGGTCAGAGCTTGGCAGCCTTAATAAACTAGAATCAGCTTCCAGTCCTCATCGGCCAAATTTAAGAAACAAGTAAAAGAGGTAAGGCAGCCGTGGCTCCCACCTCTAATCCTAGTGCTGAAGGGGCAAGGCAAGAGGATCACCCGGAATTTGAGGGAGGCCAGCCTGAGCTACAGAGTGAGACCCTGGTTCAAAACACAAAGAGAATGAACAGCTAAAAGCAGGGGCCACAGGCACATTAGGAAGAGAAACAAAGCACTCTCCCTCCGCCAGGTCCATCTTTGAGGGCCTGACCTAAGGCTCAGGTGTAAATCATAGGCAGTCCTGGTCAAGGTGTGGTCCTGCCCGTCACGGACCCACTGTGATCTTGGCTCCAGTGTGTCCTACAAAGTGGGCTGGCAAGCTGTCAGAACGGTATGAAACCTCTTCCTGGAAGACAGTTTCCCTCCTCTTCTGGTTTGGCAGCCTTCAGCCTTTTCCTTCTTCCAGCATGAGGTTCTTGGGAACATTCCAGCTCTGTAGGGACCATTGTTTCAATAGTCTAAGAGGCAAAGAGAGGGCACAGCGTCTCTCTTTAGACTAGCTTCACTCCTGGAAGGTGGGTACCTACTTTACAAATTAGCTGAGAAGACTCTCAGAATTACTCTGTACCACACCTTCCTTTTCCTTTTCTTTAGAATTCCTCTTCTGGTGACCATTGCCTGACTTCCTGGAATTCCTCTTGGTATTCTCTTTTCTGGTCACACAATTGAAACTTTGTTTTCTCCTTCCTATCATTTTTCTTCTTCTCCTCCTCCTCCTCCTCCTCCTCCTCCTCCTTCTCCTTTTTTTTGTAGACAGGGTTTTTCTGTATAACATCCCTGGCTGTCCTGGAACTCATTTTGTAGACCGGGCTGGCCTTGAACTCAGAGATCTGCCTGTCTCTGCCTCCTGAGGTGTGCACCATCACCACCTGGCTACTCTAGACTTTGTTTTCTATAATCCCCAGTTAAAAGTTCAGGTGTTTCAGATGTGATCCATGGTTGAAGAGTTTAGAACATCTTAAATTTATTTTTAAAGGTCTCATGTAGGCCAGGCTGGCCTATGTAACTATGTAGTTGGACTTCTAATTCTGCTGTATCCACCTCCCAAGTGCCAGGATTACAGGCACATGTATTCCTGGTGTCTGTATGGAATCTTGTGCTGGAGATGGAATGTTGGGCTTTGCACACACTAGGCAAACACTCTACCGACTGAGCTACATCCAATGCCCCCTGGGAAGGCTTTTAAGTCTTTATCTTTTGTTAAAGGTTAATCTTATATGGGCTGGAAAGATGGCTCAACAGTTAAAAGAATGTGTAATGTTTGCAGCCAGCTGACAAGAGTTAGGTTCCTAGCACCCATGTCTGGTGGCTCAAAGCCTCCTGTAACTCCAGCCAGCTATAGGAGACCGATGCCCACTTCTGACCTCCACAAAAGTCACTTTCAGTAGAGGACATACACACCTAGGAAAAACACAATCTTTTTCAAAAGTTGAACCTTCTAGAAGTTACATCTTACCATTTGTTTTTTGCTGCAGTTTCCATCTAGCCTAAAGGTAGCCAACCTCAAACGGGAGCGATCAGGTAGATGGTCCCCTTGTTTGTGCGGTCCCATGACTACCACGCCCACCAGTTGTCCATCTGGGGCCTTTTCTTTCTCGTCCCACTTACGAGCTCCTTCAGAGCACGTGAGCGGGTGCTATATTGAAAATTACTTCTGTTACTCAACAGCTCAAACGGAATTTCAGGTACTCTTCAGAGACACATGTTGGACTCTGAAAGAAAATTGAGGCTATATTTTACTGGATTGGACGAAGTCAGGACCACCACTAGGCCACCTACGTATTATGCACGCTTAGATGGTTCAGGAATTGTTACTACAAGATATATTGGTTTCTCCAGGATCCAGTGGGGGAAGGGCGGAGAGTTGGTCCCAGCGGGCCAGCAGTGGGGGCGTGGCCACTCGCGTCTGGTCGGGCTCCGCCCCCTCCAGGCGCGGTGGCTTTCGGGGCTTGTAGTCCCAAGGCCTACCGGTGCCTGTCTGTGCTTGAGGTCACCTCTCTTTAGCGTTCCTTCGGGCTCAGGCGTGGCCTCCCGGAGCGCCACGGCCCTCGGCTGCTCGGTTGCGTGCTTCTGGTTTTTCAATAAAGTTTTCCTCCCTGTACGGAGCTCAAGATGGCGGCCTGCTGGTCGCCCTTGGTTACCCTGCGCTCCGCCGCGCGCAGCCGGCTGACCGGGAGAGGTGTTGGGTGCGGGGCGCGGGCCGTCGCAATTCCTCCTCCGGCCCCGGGCCCTGGGAGCCCCCTTTGCAAAGGTCAGTGACCGTGTCACGAGCGGGCCGCGCAGGCTCTGGGCTCACCCCACTCCCCGATGCTTCCCAGCTGCACCCCTGGCTCCGCAGGTTTTAAGGATCCCCGAGGAGAGTTTGTGTCCCCTGACCTCTTGTACCTCGCCGTCCAGAAGGAGCTCTGAGCACCCCAGGCAGCTGCCCCGAGGTTCACCTCCATCTGAGGGTCAGAGGTCAACCCAGTTCTTTCCCAGGCTGCGGAGAGCTGGATTGCTCAGGTGTGCAAGTGCCTGGCTTGGAGGGATGGGTGTGGAGTTGGTGGCTGGGGACCCAACACCATGCAGGTTCTTATGGCTGATAATGGGCTTACAAGCTATGCCAGGGACCCTGTGCCCCCTCCCCGCCCCCATTCCAGAGGCGGGCTCAAATGAGCCTGGAGCCCCTTCTTAATGTTCCCAGATGCCTAATGTTCCTTAATTCCTGGAGGCGTCAGGGTTTTTTTGTTTTGTTTTGTTGTTTTTTTGTCACAGCCCTTGGATTCATTCGTTCCAATGTTGTGTGTTTGTGAATAGTGAATTATATTTTTTGACTAACCAAGTCCACAAGGGTGCTAATTTATTGTTTGAGACATGGTCTCACTGTGGTGCAGGCTGACTTGGAACTTGAGAACCTGCTGCTTCAGTCTCCCAGAGTGCTAATTTTATCGCTATGTTCACTGAACTGTGGGTTACACTAAAAGACACCAAACCCTGTGCCGTTGCGTCCCCAGCACTTAGCAGCGTTGTTGGTGTCATTTCGGATGAATGACGTTATTCTCATGGTCTCCCCATCCACAATTGTGCTTTTCCTCTTCCCAGCTCCAAGTGCCTCTTTATATACCTTAGTAACTGACATAATTTAACAAAGTGTGTGAGTTAATACTGATTCTCATCTTCTCAAAATAGGTTTCCTTCAGTCATTGAAATTTTAGTAGAACTATTAGCCTTAGATGGTTCAACTGGCAGAGAGCCTGCTGTCAGCTGAATTCAGTCCCCAGGATGTATGTGGAAGGAGAGGACCAACGCCCACCACTTGTCCTCGTCCTGTGTGTGTGTGTGTGTGTGTGTGTGTGTGTCACACACACAGAATTTTTTTGTTTTTGTTGTTGTAGTTTTGTTTTTTAGATAAAGTAAAAATATTCCTTTCCATTTTCTAAACAAGAGAAATATTGAAGTTTAAATCTGATCTGTTGAGTCTGGTTTACAATTTTCTGCCCCTTTCTTGACAGTCCCCGTCACGTGACATCAAGAAATAACCCCGCACCCGCAGGGTATTTAGTATTCACACTTCTATTTTATCTCCATTCTTTTTTTTTTTTTTTTTCTTGTTTGAAGTTTCATTCAGCAAAACATTGGCTTAAACAAAGGAAGGAAGTCAGTAATGGAAAAGGATGTAAGGAAAGGAGGGAGGCTTTGCTGATGTTTGGCTCTACTGTGCTTGGCCTCAAGGCCCGGGAGGGCTAGGCCAGCCCTTCCCCTGAGCTCTCCCTTCCCTTCTCCTTTGTTTTGAGATGGGGTCTCACTTGCATCCTGGGCTGGCTTTGAGTTCACTCTAGTTCAGGTGGGGCTTGAACCCTGAAGCCCTCTTTCTTCAAACTCCTGAGTAGCCGGGATTGCAGGCTACATCACCATGTTATTCCTTAATTACTTTTTAATGCTTATTTATTTCCTCTTTTCTTCCTTCCTTCCTTCCTTCCTTCCTTCCTTCCTTCCTTCCTTCCTTCCTTTTGTTTTGTTTTTTCGAGACAGGGTTTCTCTGAGTAGTTTTGCGCCTTTCCTGGAACTCACTCTGTCGCCCAGGCTGTCCTCGAACTCACAGAATCCATCCGCTTGCCTCTGCCTCCTGAGTGCTGGGATTAAAGGCGATTGCCACCACTGCCTGGCTATTTAAAATCTCTTAATAGTTAGAAGGAAGATTTTTATTAGACAGCAGAGTGCCGGCTGTGCTTGGGTGCTCAGGTGGTAATCATAACGCCGTTGCCTGATCATAGCATCACAGCAGGTTTGAGCCAGCCTGAGCTACGTAGTGAGTTCAAGTCCAGCTCTGTCTCAGTAATAAACACCTAATGACAACAACAAAATCATAGTGGCCAGGGTATAGGTAGACATGTGACAACACTGTTAATTCAGTTTAAGTCTTATACTAAATGTGAGGAGATGTGTGATTGAACTGGGTCCTAGCACTTGGAAGGGAGATAGAGTTATGATACCTAACATTTGATAGCTAATATGTGATGGGCCCTTTCTTTTTTTCATACATACATATATATATATATATATATATATATATATATATATACACACATGTGTGTATACACACACACACATTTACATACATTCATACACACATATATATGTGAACCAGGGCCTTGGCTAGAGCTGGCCTGAAACTCACTTGCTGTGTAATTCTCTAGGCTGGCTTCCGACTTGCAGTCTCCATGTCTTGGCCTCCCAGCTGTGGTTACAGGTGTGAGCCACCAGGCCCAGCTGAGCCTTTTCTGTATTCCCAGCAGACTGCTAGTCATTTCTTTTTCTTACACTCTGAGCTTCGTTTGTTTGTTTTTTCAGCCAAGTGTGGAGAGAACAGCGTATGACCCTTGCTGGTTTTTATGGTTCTGAGCGAGAGCAGCCAGAGATGAAGATGGGATGGGGAGCTGCCGTTGGTTTGAAAGAGCTGTTGATGCCAAGGGAGCTGTCGGAGCGTAGGAAGATACTGTGGAGCTTCCTTTGGAAGAGCTGTGGGCAGATCTGTTTCAGCACGAGTGCTTCTGGGGCTGCTTGGAAACATCAGGATGCCGGCTGGCATGGGGACTGAGATAGGGAGGGAACTTGGAAGTCCAAATCATTGAGAAGGCGGTTTGGCTAGGCCTAAATTGTTGCTATGGTGAAGGACAGGGTGGCCAGGAGGGCGGTCAGAGATGGCCCACTGATAGACGTGACAAGTCCTGCAAGAGATGAAGGAAATCTGTTATCAATGTGGAGTTCCCAGTTTAGGTTACTAAGTCAAAAACAGAAAAAGAGCCCAAAGGAGCAGCTCCATTTTTTTTGGCTTTAACATTTCTTTACAAAACCACTTGGGGCCCCTGGAAGGGCAGCAAGCAAACCATCTCCCCACCCCCAAGGTTTGCTTTTGACTCATTAAACTCGGGGTGTTTGTGATGGTGCTAGGCAGCTGAGCCCAGTTAGCTGTGGGATGCGAGAAGGAGGAGGAAATCAGAGGCAGTGGAAAGCAGATGAGGGACTGACTGGGCAGCAGTGTGGGGCATAAAGTGCAAAACGTGAGTCCCAAGGAAGACGTGCATGCTATGGAAAGAAGAAGCCTCCAAGAAGAGCAGAGTAGACATGGAGAACTGGGGTGCACGTCAAAAGGAGGGCATCTTCAGGTTTTCCAAAATACAAAAGCTTCTGTCTAAAATTCTGCTGTATTTAAGCGAGCCGAGGGAAAGTGTGTTTCGTAGAGGCGAGGGACTACGAGGATCAGATCTCATGACTTCTTTGTTACAGCACCTTGTGGAAGCAAGTACTATGTTTTTAGGCATTGCTGTTAGGTGGTAACTCCTTTTGTACCTCCAGCTCACAATCTCATCTTCAGTACTTGAAGGGAAGAGATCTTTCTAATGAGAGCGGAAGTAGCCCCTGCTTCACCGTGTGGCTTGGTAGAGTTATTAGTAGTGCAAAATGGTCTTAGGACTTATTTCATGTGTGTGTGTGTGTGTGTGCACACGTGCGCGTGCATGCACAAGTGGAGGCCAACGGTCAGCTTTGGGTATTGTGTCTCAGGATCCATCTACCTGCTTTTTTGAGGAGTGTCGTGAGACCTAGGTCTCCTGAGTAGATGTAGGTTGGCTGGCCAGTGACCTGTAGGGATCTACTTGTCACCTTCTCAGCACTGGATTGTAATCATGGACCAACTACTCCCACGCCAGACTTTTTCTGTGGGAGCTGGAACTGAGGGCAGGTCCTCACGCTTGTACATCAGCCCTGTGGATGACTTTCGTAGTTCTCAACTTGGTGACTGTTTGGATGTGAAACAATTCAAATCCATTAGCTTTTATTATTAGAGATAAGTCATACCCACTCTTTTATTTTTTGTTTTTGTTTTTTGAGACAGGGTTTCCCTGTGTAGCTTTACGCCTTTCCTGGAACTTGCTTTGTAGACCAGGCTGGTTGAACTCACAGAGATCCACCTGCCTCTGCCTCCTGAGTGCTGGGATCAAAGGTGTACTCCACTATGCCCAGCTTAATTTTTTTTCTTATAACCCACCAAGTGTTGCCAATATGACACAGTGTGGGGCAGTCACTGGAGACCGGGCAACCTACCGGTGGCTACTCTACCAAAGAAAATGGTCCTCCCCTAGCAGCCCCCGACCGCTAAGAACTCCTGAGCTGGGGAGAGCCCTTGGGCCCCTCCCTCCGTCATGCTTGGATGCTGGCTGGCTTGAGTTCCTGTGGGTGACAGCCGTGCCGTATTCAGAGGACAGTATTTCTCAGTAAGTGTTTCCCAGCACTCACCCCCGTCCTCTGGCTCTTTTTCTGTTCCTCTTCTGTGATGTTGCCTGAACCCTGGTGGAGCTTGTGGATTTGGGAGTGGGTAGGAGTTGATAATAGACATCCCATATAGGGCTGAGCATGTAACGACCTTATTCTCAGCACTTTGACCAGTTAGTTGTGATCTGTACTCACTACTACCAGTTGTGATCTGTAATTGCCACTACCCACTGCATAAAGCTTTTCCACCCACGGCTGAGAGGATAGGTGTTTATGGGTATAAGTGAACAGATTTAGAAGGCAGTTGGACAACATGGCCACCTAGCAAAACAACAATAGCAGGTTCTAACCCTGCCCTGCTCTAGGCACCCTTCCCCTACATCTTCTGACTAGGGGTACAGTACCAGGCATGCATTCCCTCCTGTGCAGAAGCCTCAAATCCAGCCAGAAAGAAGTTGGTTACTCCATAACAGTCATACCACCACTACCCCAGTCACATCCTGTCTGGCAGGTCCACAGGGCAGGATTCAGGATCCAGCTGTGGGTCTGATTATTGATGTCTTTTCTTCCTCAGTGGCTGGTATAGCCTCCAGCACTAATGAGAGCTAGCTGGCAGGGAGGAAGTTTCCTGGTCAGGTGCAGTACAATTCTTTTTTTGTCCTTTAAAAACTCATTTTCAGTTGTACACATCTGTGGTATAGAGTGCAATAATTGGATCCATAGATACAGTGTGTAAATGATGTCAACACAATTACCAATCCTGTCTCCTTCAACATTTATCACTTATTTCTGCTGGGAACCCTCCAGCTCCCCTCTCTTATGTCTTAGTAAGATACATAGTACATTGTAAACTGTAGTCATCCCTCTGTAGTTTGAGACCTATTAGCTGGCCTTCCTCCGTTCCCCTTCATCTCTAGCCTGTCAAGTGCCAACCATTCAACTCTGTCCTCTGGAAATCAATTTTAGCTTCCATGTGTGAACATGCAGTAAGCAGTATTTGTCTGTGCCTGGCTTGTTTCACTTAGTGTGATGTCATCCAGCGCCATCCGTGAACATGTGATTCTTATGGTAGTTCTCTCACAGGGTTACAATACACGTTATATTTTAAATGTAACTCCAGCAGACTCCATTTTAAAAATCCTCATTTCTATGTGGATGAATCTATGCGGTTTAAAATAAACTGGGCGGTGGTGGTACACGCCTTTAATCCGGGCACTTGGGAGGCAGAGGCAGGCAGATCTCTGTGAGTTCAAGGCCAGCCTGGTCTACAAAGTGAGTTCCAGGACAGCCAGGACTGTTACACAGAGAAACCCTGTCTTGAAACCCCCACCCCCCAAGAAAACAAAAACCAAAAAAAAAAAAAAAAAAACCCAAAATAAAAAAACAAAACAAAAAACTCAGGGCTGGGAATGTAGCTCAGTAGGTAAAGTACTTATCTGCCATGCATATAGTGCCCTGAGTTTGATAGCTCATAAACCCAATATGGTGGCACACACTCTAAGCCCAGCATGTTGAAGGTGGAGGGGGTAAGATCCGAAGCTCAAGGTTATCCTCAGCTACACAGTGAGTTTGAGGCCAGTCTGGGTTGCATGAGTCCCTGCCTCAATCTAACAACACAGCAAAGAGATCAGTCATTGTCTTTATCATTTGAAATAAAGGGATCTCTTAGGCCTCGTTATGAAATGGTGTGTGAGCAGGGTGAATACTAAGGAGTTACTACTCAATATGCTGGGCTGTGCCCATGATTTCTTCAGGATGGTTTTATTCAGATTTTTAGGCAGAGTTTTACTGATTTGTTATCATGAAATTTAAAGTACTGTTTTTTTTTTTTTTTTTCCCCTCTTTTGTAACGTTATACACATTGGTACATTTAACATTAACTACCTTCTAAAGGAAAAGAATGATAACCAGGAAGCATTTAGTTTTAATTTTCATAATTTTTCTATTTAAATCAAAAGCACCCTTTTCAAGCCCCCAAATCAGCCTTTTATAAATAAAGTAAATCATCATGTGATGCATTCCTTGATGATGGCTTATGTTGTTTTTCTAAAGAAAGAGTTTAATTAAGAGTTGATTTTCTTTATTCTGCACCTTGTTTACTCCTCAGCAAATCAAACGTAGGTCTTTAATGTCACCGAGAAGGCTTGACTTTTTGAGTCCTTTGTGACCATTTCAGTTTCTCAAAAAAGAAACCAAAGATTTCTCTTTGGGGGTGTGATTAGGACGGAACAGAAGATAGAGGAGCTGCCTGTGACCCGGGGTTTGCTCCTGCCGCCGCAGAGGGCATCGCTGGTCAGTGGCTATTGTTGACAGTTTGCTGGAATCACACAAATGTACAAATAACTCAGGAATAATTTGTACACAGTATTTGAATGATGTTTAATAAATATGCATTAAAAATCTAATTACAGTAATGAAGTTTACAGCTGAAATTTTAATCCAGCCCTTTAGAAATATTAAATGTGCTTTTCCTGATTGTGCATTTTTCTCACAGCAGTTGGGTAAACATTTTAAACTAGAAATCGAAATGCCTTATAGAGTTTTGATTTCATTTAACTAAGCATGAGTTTTTTTTCCCCTTCATGAAGAACTGAAGTTTCTTCATTCCGTAACTGGTATTTTGAAGAATTTTCCATTAGTTCTGACTTAGGACCAGTGGACATATGTGATCCAGGTGCCCACTAACACGTGACCTGGAGAGCTTTGATTGCCCTCTTGATTCCACGCTGGGTCTATCCTCCTCTTTGGAGTGGGGTTGATCAGTCTGTGTCTTCCTGTTGATCATTGGCAAGGCTCAAATAGCAGTTCTGAGACAGTCCTTTGAAAGCAATCTGAAATGTGCGGCTGTGTCAGCCATAGCTGAGTCTCTGATACGAAGTCCGGGGACAGTGACTTTCAGTCAGCGAGTTCTCCAGTTCATCTTGTACAGAGTGAGGTCCAGGGACAGTGGCTTTCAGTCAGTGAGTCCTCCAGCTCATCTTGTACAGAGTGAGGTCCAGGGACAGTGGCTTTCAGTCAGTGAGTCCTCCAGCTCATCTTGTACAGAGTGATGAGGTCCGGGGACAGTGGCTTTCAGTCAGTGAGTCCTCCAGCTCATCTTGTACAGAAAGCAGCACTCCTCCATGGTCTCTGCTTCTGTTCCTGCCTCCAGGTTCCTGTTTGAGTTCCTGCCCCGACTTCCCTTGATGGTGGACCCTGACTGGGTCCTATAAGCCAAATGAACCCTTTCTTCCTGAAGTTATTTGGTCAGTGTTTTATCACAGCAATAGAAAGCAAGATAAAATCGGAATGTAATTCTGGATTACTTCACTGGACATTGCATTTGTGAAGTAATCCAGAATTAAAGTTTTCTTCATGTGTAGTGAGCTATCATTCTCTCTATAAATAAATGACTGTGACTTGCTACACCACAGTTTTTGTTTGTTTGGTAGTAAGTAGTCTGGTTTTGTTTTTGTTTTTGTTTTGATAGGAACACACTCTATATAGTCCTGGCTATCCTGGAGCTTGTTATGTAAACAAGGATGTAAACAAGGCTGGCCTAGAATTTACATTTGTCTTCCGGACTCAGCTTCCTGAGTGCTGGAGGCTCCAGGCATGTACCACCACATTCATTCATCCATCCATCCATCCATCCATCCATCCATCCATCTATCTATCTATCTATCTATCTATTTATTTATTGAGACAGAGTCTCCTGTGTTACTTAGGCAGATCTCAAACTCTTGGACTTAAACAGTTCTCTTGCCTTAGCCTCATTAGTAGCTAGGACACAGGCACTCACCTAGGTGTGCCTAGCAAATGACTTTCCCCCTTTCACTATACAGGGGATCAAACTCACGGCCTTCGGTATGTTAGGCAAACATTCTATCATTAGTCTAAACCTCTAATTCCTAATGTCAATTGAAATTGTTTTTAGATTCATTTTAGTTTATGTGTATGAGTGTTTTGCTTATATGTATGTATGTACACCACATGCATGCCTGCTACCCTTGGAGGCCCCAAGAATGTTTTGGATCGTTTGGAACTTGAGTTACATGTGGTTTTGAGGTGTGGTTGGTAGGAACCAAGCCCAGGTCCTCTGCAAGAGCAAGTGCTTCTAACTATTGAACCATTTCTCCAGGTCCTCAACACCACAGTCTGTAAATCCATTTTATATTTTTGGATCTGGGGTACTTCCCAATTCTTAGCTAATACTAGTTATGATACTGCTATGAATATGTCTGTGTATTATATTTTGGTGTAGATATATACTTTTTGTTGAATCTATAACTAGGAATATAATTATTGCTTCATATAATATGCATATATTTAGCTAGATTGGATAACTTCAGTTTTCCAAAATGGTTATATCAACTTATTTAATTATGTTTTTTTGAGACAGGTTCTCACTCTGTAGCCCTGGCAGAACTCACTATATAGGCTAGGCTAGCCTTGAACTCACAGAGATCTGCCTGTCTCTGTCTCTCAAGTGCTGGGACTGAAGGAGTAAACCACCACATTTGGCTGTTTTTCTTTTCTTTTCTTTTTTTTTAGTCACTTGTAGCCCAGGTTGGATTCATAATAGATTTGTAGTTGAGGCTGACCTTGAACTCCTGACCTACTGCTTCTGAGGTCAGAAGAGCCCAACTTTCAATCTTCCTGCCTCAGTGGGCTAGCACTTCATCCTTCTCAAACCATGTTTTCACTGGCATTATGTGAGATTTTTAGCTCACACATATATCCTATTAATATTTTTAAAACCATTTTAGCCAGCTGGGCGGTGGTGGCACACACCTTTAATCCCAGCACTCGGGAGGCAGAGCCAGATGGATCTCTGTGAGTTCAGGGCCAGCCTGGTCTACAGAGCGAGTTCCAGGACAGGCACCAACACTACACAGAGAAACCCTGTCTTGGAAAAAAACAAGTGTTTTAGCCACTGTAGTAAATATGTTCCAATATTTATTATATGTTTTGTTTTGCCTTTTCCCTGATGACTAATGTTGATGAAAACACAGCTCTCACTTCAAAGTGAATGAGAAATAGTTTATTCTGGAGCCCAATAGGAGTAATGATGGCCCAGGACATGGGTTCAAACTGCCTCAAATATTGTGTTCCAATGTGGTAATGGTTCCATTATGTTTCTATAGTTACAGAAGAAAGTACTAAGTCAAGATGCTCTTCAAATACATTGGCATTTGAAAATACTAGGGCACATCAGACCCTTGATTTTATTTTGGATTCGCCTGTCCCTTTTCAGAAACCAGCTGTTTTCTCAACATCTGACATCTTATAATCAGGTAGTGTCTGGTTTCTTTCGCTTACTGTGATAAAACCCTGTGATGAAGGCAACTTACAAAAGGAAGCATTTGATTTTAGGCAGACAGCATGGCTCTGGAGCAGCAGCCGAGAATGTCCATCTTGGGCCACAAGCATGAGTCAGAGAGACAGAGACAGAGACACAGAGGGACACTGACACAGACAGAGAGACACACAGACACAGAGGGAGACAGAGAGACAGAGACAGAGAGACTGATACAGAGAGACAGAGATAGAGAGACACACACACAGACAGAGACAGAGAGAGAGACAGAGACACAGAGATAGAGAGACACACAGACACAGAGGGAGACTGACACAGACAGAGAGACACACAGATACACACACAGAGACAGAGAAACAGACACAGAGACAGAGACACACAGAGAGATCAAGACACAGTCAGAGACACAGACAAAGTCCTACTGGGAATGCTGTGGGCTTTTGAAACCTCAAAGTCATCCCCCACCCCACCCCCGTGACACACCTCCTAATTGTCCCCAAATGTTTCCTCCAGCTGGCACCAAGCATTCAGATATTTGAGCCTGTGGGGCTGTCCTCATTCAAAGCACCGGTAGCGTGGTTACAGCAAAGAGGATCTGAGGCCATTCATAGCTTTGGGGGGTGGTGAAAGCTAGTGGTCTGGTAAATACATTCCAGAAGGTTTTGGGCTAGTAGTCACAAGGAAGGCAGATCAGACACTGAGGTGGGCAGTGGGTCAGGTGTTAAGGAAACTAAAGATAACCCAATAATCCGGCACTGGATCGGCAACATTCCAATGCTCTACAGCTACTAGTCAGTCAGACAGTACTGTAGAATCCTAAGGAGAGGTCTGGCCTTTCCTGAGAATTTCGGTTCATACGATTGATGTTGAGCACCTCCACATATGCCTACCGGACAATTACATAGTCTCTTCATGATTCATGACATCACTTTTTAAGGCTTTTGCCCATTTTTTTTTTTTCTGTTGCTTTGTCTAGCCCCTAGCCCCCTTCTTTCTCTCCACTTCTTGTAGGGTCTTGTCATGTAGCCCTGGCTGTTTTGGAATCTGAGAACCTCTGATCTTAACCTGTGGGGTACTGGGTTTGCAGGTGCGTGACAACACCCAGACTAGTCTTGGTCCATTTGTTAATATTTGTTGTAGTTAGGAAACCCGAAAGGTCAGAGCTCTTCCTTCACGCCCTGCTGAAGATAGAACACTCCTCGGTCAGAAGCACAGATGTCTGTTTTCTTGGCCCGGAGCTTCCTGTGTGCTCCAGTACTGGTCCTTCCGGTGCCAAGGGATGGGGCACAGTCAGCAGCCTTGTGCCACAGACGAGACCCTCAAGGCTTAGGAGACCCCGTCTTTCTTAGGAGTCTACAAACAACCTTCCCAACCTTTGACCTAGAGAGAGAGCATGTGAGACTAGAACCCTGCTTTCCATTTGGGCAGATAATCCTTTTGTCTTTGGTCTCTGTTCAACCCTGGTGCGATGGGAAGGTGCTTGTGACACTCCATAAGCACAGACAGACTGACTGAGCCCTACAAAGTCTATAGACTTCTCCAAGATAAAAACTCCTATGACGCATATATACGTGCCTTGTTTGTTTTGAATTAAGAATATTTACGTTAAATCTGGATGTAGGGCGTGGATTTATAATCCCAGCCCTTGGGAGATAGATGGTGGTAGGAGAATGAGCAACCAGACTGTCCTTAGCTATGTAGTGAGTTTGAGGTCAACCTGGGCCGAATACTACCCCACCCCAGAACAAACAAGTCACCACAAACAACTTATCTGGCGAGTGTGTTGGTGTCCAGTAGGATATACTCTAAATTAAAGCCTGTGTTTTTCAGTATTAGATGCTGCTTGTTGAATGACCAATTGCCTCCAAGGCTGACTTCACTCACTCAACAGATACTGGGTACTTATCATATCTGTTCCGCCTCTACTAGGCACTGTGGGTACTCGGTAAACAGTAAGATATGGTACCTCCTTCTTGTGCATTTCAAATGAATAACAAATGTGTAGTTACAAACTGATAAAATAAAAAAAAAAACATAGTAAGATTTCTCTATTCTGAGCTGGGTCAGTTTGGTGGGTGAAGTTGCTTGACCCAAGCCCAGTGACCCAGTGACCTGAGTTATCCCTGGGACTCATATGGTAGAGGCAAGAACTGACTGTAACAAGTTTTCCTCTGACCTTCCCATGAATGCTCTGGTGTGCGAGTGTGTGTGTGTGTGTGTATGTGTGTGTGAATGTGAGAGAGAGAGAGAGAGAGGTGGAGGTCAGAGGGTTGAGATAGTTTTCAAGTATCTTAAGCTGGCTTTGAACTCATGATCTTCTAGCTGCCTCTACCTCTCAAGTGCAGGGATCTGGAGCTTTTATATTTATTTGGAGTGTTTCATATTTATTACCACATGTGGTAGTCATGATCTCTTTATCACTTTCCTCCTGTGTGTATGGTGAGGGTCCATGTTTGTGTAGCATGTGCAGACGTCTGTTCCGGGGAGAGGGGAGGCCAGGTGCCTTCGGTCCTCTCTACAGAGGAGACAGTCTGGAGACAGGGTCCTTCGCTGATCCTGGAGCTCATCCTGGCTAGGCTGTGGCCAGTGAGCTCTCAGGATCTGCTGGCTCCCCAGCACTGGGGTTACAGTCTGTACTCCCCCCCATGGGTTTAATTTGGCTGCTGGGGATCTGACTCAGGAGCATCTCCATAGCCCTCCTTCAGTAGTTTCTAAGAGTTTTACGTTAGGATTTTGGTGGAAGTATTTATTCTGTAAAATAATTGGGAATAAAATTATAATGTTTTATCTTCCCTTCCTATAATGTGCTTCTTTTTTCATATTTTGCTTATGCCTTTGTGAAAGATTTTGATGTTTTTCATATAGACCTTGCATATTGGTTGATATTATTTAGACTTGCTTTTGGAGACAGGATCTCACTCTGCAGTCCCTGGCACCCCCTTCCACTTGATTCCAGAGCCATACTGAACTCTGTGTCCACACGCTTGCCTTCCAGCCCTCTGTCTCGCCAGTGTGCCACCTCCCTTCCTTCCCCTGGTTGACTTCCTTTTGTCCTTTGATCTCAGTGGAAGCATCATTTCCTCTCACCCATTTCCTTAACTTCCGGGCCTAGGCTGCTATCTTTGGCTCTGGGATCTCACAGCCCCTGTCCTTCCCCTTGCTACAGACCAGGCTTTTGTTAGCGTCTCTGTCCACGTTGGTGCTTTTCAGAGGGTACTGCCAGTCTCTTGGTAGCTGTGACAGCACCTATCTAGCTCAGCCTGGAGCCTGGATTGTATTTGCAGCACTGAACACAGAGCTTTGTACTGTAGACACTTTGTTTCTCCAGTCGTTCACTACTTAAGTAAATTCTTCTGTTTAATGGTGTTTGGTTTTGTTTTTTTGTCGATTCTTTTACAGGTAACTGAGGAGTATTTTGAGTCAGGGTCTGGCTGGGCGGCCAGTCTGCCCTCAGATTTGCAGGCTTCTGCCTCTACCACCAAAGTGCTGAGATTGCATGAGGTGTCACATGTCCAGCTGAGTCTTTTGTTTTTGAGACATTCTTGCTGTGTAGCCCAGATTGGTCTCAAGATTGTGGCAGTCCCCCTGCCTCAGCTTCCCGAGTGTTGGGATTATAGACGTGTTTCACACTTGCTCCCAGCTACCTTTTTGTTTGTTTGTTTGTTTTTTTGAGACAGGGTTTCTCTGTGTAGTTTTCCTGGAACTCGCTCTGTAGCCCAGGCTGGCCTTGAACTCACAGAGATCTGCCTGCCTCTGCCTGTGCCACCACTGCCCAGTTTACTTTTTAAACTTAAACACACCATAGTTAAGTTCTGTGCCGGTGGGTTCATCCATTTACGGTAACCACTGACATTTTGAGTTGCCATTATGGAACACAAGGGCTCAGTAGAGTCACGTGAGCAGTTTCTCTCTGACCCTGGGCTTTTAGTTGACAAAGCTGCTCTGGTGGGGTGGAAGAGGTTTGGTCAGCAGTGGTGATGACCTATGACCCTGCCTGGTTGCAGGAGCCAGAGAAAGCCAGGTGCTGATTGACCGAGATGCTCAAGGAGGGGCTGAGAGGTTTGTGCCTGGCCGTGAGTGACAGGCAGGAGCGTGGTCTGCAGCGTGCTGGTGGCTTCAAAGAGGTGAAACCCGGGGCTCCCCACGCTTAGCTAGCTCCACATCCTGGCTGGGTTCCTGCTTTCCTGGCCTTTCTGTTATTTCAGTTTTCTTGTGTGAGGGAAAGCCGGCTCCTCAGTTCTGTTGCTGTTGTTATTTGTTTGCAAAAGTCAGATACTAAGAAAACGCTGTCTCGTGGTTTAAGTTGGTGATTATTAATGCAGCTTTCTTTCACCTTTCAGAATTGCTTCACTCTGGTTCTAAAAGACAATATTTAAAATTTTTATTCTGCTGTTGGGGATGACACCCAGGACCTTGTGCAAGGACACTTTGTACCACTGACCAGCAGCTCCAGCCTTGAATTTTTTTTTTTTTTTCCAGAGCTGAGGACCAAACCTAGGGCCTTGCGCTCTACCACTGAGCTAAATCCCCAACCCCTTGAATTTTAATATGACTCCAAATGTTGATTCTTCAAAAGTTTTTTTCTTTCTTTCTTTTTTTCTGAGACTGAGTCACTTGCGGTTTAGACTGCCCTGTTCTTCTTGCCTCTATTTCCCCGAGTCCTGGAATTACCATGGTGCCTGGCATGGAATCCACTCCGTGGAAAGGGAACCTCATGCTGTTCAAATGTGCACAAAGCACGTGCTTTTATGTTGTATGCACACACCTGTTGGTTTCCTGTTTCTTCAGGGTATTTGGAAGGGAAAGGGTCTCACTGTGTAGCCCAACTGGCCTCGAACTTGTGCCTCAGACTTTGGGTAGCCTTAACTTTTGAAGCTGGGATTACAGACACCTGTCAGACTGCTCTGCGATTGACTGATTTATTGACTGATTGATTCCTTCCCTCCCCCCCAGTTTCTCTCACTGTTTTGAGACAGGATTTCACTCTGTGGTTCAGGCTGGACTTGAACTCTCAGCAATTTCATCAGGACTGAAGTCCCAGGAAATGTCTCAGTGGGTAAAAGTGTTAGACCACACGGTTTGATTTCTAGAAGTCTTATAAAAATCCAGATGTCATGGCATGCGCCTGAAATGCCAGCATTCATATCTTGAAATGGGAGGTGGAGAGTGAGAACCGACTGGAAGTTGTTGTCTGACCTTACATGTGTGATGGGGTACATTCATGCTCACACTCAACACATCACACATGCTCACACTTAACACATCTCTCTCTCTCTCACACACACACACACACACACACACACACACACACACACACACTGGAATTATAGGCATGAGCTGTTATTGATACCTGACTTGAAAATAGACTAATCACAAATTCTGTTGACTACTTCTGGATATGTGTCTGTCCTAGAGATAAAAAAAAAGTTTTCTTTGCCTTGGAAATATTTTGTATTTGTTACAGCTACTCATGGTAGCTTGCTTTCGTGTTTAGTCATGTATTTTGTTTTGTTTGCTTTCCCCTTGTTTTCCCTCCTTCCTTCCTTCCTTCCTTCCTTCCTTCCTTCCTTCCTTCCTTCCTTCCCTCCCTCCCTCCCTCCCTCCTTCCTTCCTTCCTTCCTTCCTTCCCTTCCTCCCTCCCTCCCTCCTTCCTTCCTTCCTTCCTTCCTTCCCTTCCTCCCTCCCTCCCTCCCTCCCTCCCTCCCTCCCTCCCTCCCTCCTTCCCTCCTTCCTTCCGTCCTTCTTTCCTTCTTCCCTTCTTTCTTTCTTTCTTTTTTTTTTCTGTGATGGGGTCTCACTATATAGCCCTGGTTAGTGGCCTAGAGCTCGCTGTGTAGACCAGGCTGGCCTTGAACTCACAGAAACCCACCTGCCTCTGTCCCCTGGATGAACTCTGTATCTTTCTGTGGCCACCTGGATTCCCCCTGTGCACCGTGCCCAGCTCTCAGGCGTTTGGGGGCTGAGAAATTGTGACAGATTTTTTTTTCTTTTTGATCTATATATGTAATAATAGGGATAGAACCCAGGGCTAGCTAGGCCATTTTGATTTTGTTTTGTGATAAGTTCGTTCTATCTCCCCGGCTATCTTCAAAATTGTGATTCTGAATTGTTGGGAATGTACCACGACACTTGGCACAGAATGTTTTCCAGCTGAGTCTCACTTTAGCCAAATTGTTTGCAGAGTTTTTACATATTTGAATACATTGTTGTTAATTTTGAGTATGGAGTAACTAGAAACGTTAGTTACATTGATAAGGCTGGGGTGTGTGGGTCCTCAGTGGTACAGCAGTTGCCCAGCATTGGTAGGGCCTGGGGTTGGATCCTTATCACTGCCAAAAATATTAACTTATTATTAAGTTCTTGTGGGCTTTTTCCTCTTTATCTCCCCCTCACCTTACACTCCATGGAGACTTTTTATGTATTTTTTATATCTCTAAAAAAAGAATCTCAGGATTTTCTCTCCTGTGTTGGGGTAGTTTGAACAGGGATGGCCCCCAACAGGCCATATTTGGATGCTTGGTCTTTACGAAGTGGCACTGCTTGACAGGGATTAGGGGGTGTGGCCTTGTTGGAGTAGGTGTGGCCTTGTTGGAGTAGGTGTGGCCTTGTTGGAGTAGGTGTGGCCTTGTTGGGGAACTGTGTCATTGGGGGTGGGCTTTGAGGCTTCAAAAGCCCAAGTTGGGCCCAGTGTCTCTCTCTTGCTGTTGCCTGTGGGTCCAGATAAAGAACTCTCAGCTACTTCTGGTATACCACGTCTGCCTACATGCCGCCATGTTCCCCACTGTGATGACAATGGACTAAACCTCTGAACCTGGAAGCCAGTCCCAATTAAATGTTTTTCTTTACAAGAGTAGCTGTGGTCACGGTGTCTCTTCACAGCAACAGGACACTGACTAAGACGTGTGTTTTTGTCTTGCTTCATTGTGATCCATGATGCCACTGGAGGTTGTTAATACAGTAAAGCCAAACTGGCAACATGGGAACAGATTATTCTGCCATTTTTCCAGGTCTTTGGGCTGTACATCAAATCTAGGGCTCACAACACTCCACACCTGTTCAACCTGCCTGTGAAGTCCACAGTTTTCCCAGCTCTGTGGTCATCATTGGTTTCAAATTCTCCAGTGTCACCATGCTTCATTATCGAAGTTAGGAATCCAGTGATGACATTGGAGCAAGGCCCTGATGAGGACCCCAGGTTAGCCTCTCTCTGGGCATTGTTGATGTTCTTAGGAGTATCTGCCTCAGCATTCATGTGCACCATTGTACACATGCACACACACTGGAAATTGAACCTGGTTTCTTTGGAAGAGCAGCCAGTGCTTTTAACCACTGAGCCGTATCTCCAGCTCTCTATTTGATTTTCTTGTCTACCATTTTGTCTAAGGTTCTGAATTCTATTAGAGATAATGGATTCCATCCGGCAAGAACCTTCTTATCATCCATCAGCCCCATGAGTCCTTTGTTCTGGTCCAGCTTGTGGACACAGTGCCAGTCACGCTTCAGGGCGTATGTAAGGATTATGATCGTCTTGTATGTGTCAGGTCCATGTTTGCTTTCACGTTCTTGAGTTGCCATAGCAGTCCAGGTATCCTGACTTTATAGCAAAACAGTGAAGGTAGAAGGGAATGAATTCCTGTCCTGGACTCTGAAGAGGTCTAGAGGAGACAGCAGAAGCAGATGTCACTGTGAGCATCACTGGCGGGTGAGGTGACCATAGGCTGTCTGCCAGGGGAGATGACAGTATGGTGACTGGGAGCCCAGATTGTTCATGGAGCAGGCTAGAAAGACAAAGGCATACCCCAGAGCCAGCTCCTGCCCCAGCCTCACGCCCCGCCCCTACATCACGCCCCGCCCCTACATCACGCCCCTCCCCTACATCACGCCCCTCCCCTAGCGTCACGCCCCTCCCCTAGCGTCACGCCCCTCCCCTAGCGTCACACCTCCCTTCTGCACACCTGGTTCAGGTGGTGCCGTGCTGCTTCCTGACTTGGGAACATGGACCCCTTTCTAAGCCTCTCTGTGTTTCAGTTTCCTTGATTGTTTTCTTTCTTTGAGACGGAGATTTAATGTAGTTCCGGTTAGCTTTGTACTTGCTGTACAGCTGAGGGTGCCCTTGAACTCCTGGCCAGAGGGCCACCACCTCCCAAGAGTGAGCAGCCCAGTGGTTTCCTTGTGTTTGAAGCTGGGATCTACCTCACAGGGTGGTTGTGAAGATCAAGTGAGTTGGTATATGGAAAACCCTCAGGAAAGGTTAGCGGTGTGGCTGCTGCTGTTACTAACTGGTGGTCTCTGGCAGTTTACTCCACCTTCAGTGGCTCCTCCCTCTCTGTTACACACACACACACACACACACACACACACACACACACACACACACACACCAACATGTAGTTGTGATAACAGCTCTGACTACATTGTCTGTCCAGTGAGCTATGGAGTGTAGCAGAGTCTTCCAGAAACTTGGTCTGCAGAAATCAGTGCCATAAGATACAACATTGAGGTGTTAGAGCAACACAGACTCTTTTGGGCTTCTCCAAGTCTTCCATTTTTGTTTGTAAATTAGTGTATGGAATTTCAGAATGGCATTTTCCCACTGTCCATTTGGAATACAATAAGACAAATTAATACAAATCAAAATAATATGGTAGCGGCATCACATAATTTGTGTATACTGGTGTAGTAACAGATTTAATTTAGTGCAGCTTTGGAGAAGTCTTTTGTATTTCAGTTTATACAGCTGCTATCCAGGGCTTGGCTGGCCGGTCTCAGCCTTGAGCATCTTGCAGAGAGAATCTCTTCTCGTCTGCTGACTGGCTGAGCAAATGTCTCTTCCTTAGTTCACCTTTATTTCCTTTTTCAAAGAGAGGAAAATGTGTACATACTCAGCAAAGGTAACTGGTAAGTAATAATAAAATCAACCAAAGATGCTAAGCTTTCCAAAGCTGGGTGCCCAGCAACACAATGCTTTATCTCCCAGGCCTTCGTGTGCACAACCTTTGTAGGGAAATAGTTTACAAATGTAAATGGGGGGGGGGGGGGGGAGACAGGAGTCTGGAGTCACCTCATCAAGGCCTGCCATCACAGGCTGGAGTGAGTAGGATGTGACCAGTGGCTGTGGCAGGAAGGGAGGAGGGCACATGTCCCACAACAATGGGGCTCAGGATGCTTTGTTGTTATTTTAATGTTTTAAACATGGATGGGAGTTGAGGGGTAGAGAAAGAATTCGCAGAATGCCTGGCAGGGTGACACACACTCATAATCCCAGAATCTAGAGGGCAGAGAAGAGGAGGGGGATTGTGGGTTGGAGGATGGTCTGGGCTACACGGTGAGACCTTGTCTCAAAACCCAAACACCAACAAAAGAAAAAAGAAAAAGCAGCTAGTAGGAAATAAGAGGAGAGGATGACGAGATAGTACAGTTGGTGGTGGTGGTGGTGGTGGCAAGTGCTTTTGCCGGGTGAGCCCTCTTGCTGGCCCAGCATAAGATGTTATTATGGTGATGGTCATGAAGGTACCTGCTGCCTACCATGTAGCAGAGTTTCTGATTGGATGAAGGAAAGTAGATATTCAGTGAAACGACATTGTTTGTAGAGCATCTTTACCCTTTTGGCTGCAATGGTTACCATTCCCCTCACCCCTCACCCCTACCCCTCACCCCCACCCCCACTACACACACAGTAACTCAGCTATCATCAAGAGCCAGTCTTGTAAACAGGCGTTCCTATGGATAGCAGCCTTAGGCCTGCTGTGTTAACCTTTGCATGCAATTTGTACTTAAGTGATTCTAGAAGGTGGGGGGGGGGTGGCTAGGGGGTGCTGGGAAATGGGAGTTATGTGGGTATAGGTGTGCTATTCTTTTCCCACTTTAATAAACTGAGAAGTTTATTTTATTTTTCTTCGAGACAGGGTTTCTCTGTGTAGTTTTGGTGCCTGTTCTGGATCTCATTCTGTAGACTAGGCTGGCCTCGAACTCACAGAGATCCGCCTGGCTCTGCCTCCCCAGTGCTGGGATTAAAGGCATTGTGCTACCACCACCCGGCCAAGGATTTTATTTATTAGTGTGTGTGTGTGTGTGTGTGTGTGTGTGTGTGTGTGTGTGTGATGTGCATGTGTGGGCCTGTACATGCTGTGGTGGGTATGCGGAGGTCAGAGGACAACCCACCTTTGTGAGCGTTCTAGGGACCAGGTCACCAGGCTTTCGAGGCAAGTGCCTTTACCCACTAGGCCATCTCGCTAGGCGTGAAGTGAATGGAAGATTTTTGTATATAAAGAAGTTGTCACTATGAAAATCACTCATTACACAGAATGTCAAAGCATATAGCAGGTTGCTTTTGGTTTTGTTTCTGGTCTCTTCAGCACTTTATGAAACCATCTTCCTCTGCCCAGCCCACTGGAGCAGACTGGATTTTATGGAACGTTGTGTTACTTGAGTTTAGAATTGCAAAGAAAGCCAAGTAAGGACATTGGATAGGCTGCGGTTTTGTCTGTTGCTACAAAAAGAATGTTGTTGGGCTCACGTTTGATTGGTGGAGGGTATTCTAGGTAGTGTGATGATGGTGGGGTGATCGATCAGAGGTAGGGGACAACTGCCACAACCAGGCAAGAGATATAAGAGTCCCAGCCAGGGTGGCGTGGAGGAAGGGGAGGAGGGGGCAGACGTAGAACTGAGCACACTCAGGGAAGAGGTTGCAGCACAGAGGGAAAGAAGCATTGCTTGGAGTTTTCCTAACCGGCTAAACTCCAGAAAGTTAAGAGAGTGAAAAGAACATTTTTCTCTGAATTTGAGATTCTGAATATTTTTTTCCTGGTTTTTTTTTTTTTTTAAATTTTTATTTATTTATTTATTTATTTATTTATTTATTTATTTATTTATTTTGAGACAGGGTTTCTCTGTGTAGATCTGGCTGTCCTGGAACTCCCTTTGTAGACCAGGCTGGCCTCAAACTCAGAGATCTGCCTGCCTCTGTCTCCTGAGTGCTGAGACTAAAGGTGTGTGTCACCACCACCCAGCTTCTAAAAATCTTTCAAGCCGGGCAGTGGTGGCGCACGCCTTTAATCCCAGCACTTGGAGTCAGAGCCGGCGGATCCTTGTGAGTTCGAGGCCAGCCTGGTCTACAGAGTGAGATCCAGGAAAGGTGCAAAGCTACACAGAGAAACCCTGTCTCAAACAAACAAACAAACAAATAAATAAATACATAAAATTAAAAAAAAATCTTTCAATATCAGCCACAAGTCCAAGAATCAACTCAATGCTGACACTGTGCACTGGGAATGAAGAGCAGATTCCCAAGTGATCGCTGAGCTCCACTATGTGGCTTCCCTTCGTGTGCCAGCTGTGAATGGGATGCCCTGGTTACCCTCACCTCTGCCTGGCAGGCTATAGACTCAAGGACTTGTATAACCTTCCCCACTCAGCTTTGGTAATTATGGAGAAGAGCTCACCTAACTCAGGCTTGTGATTCATTTGTCATGAAGCTTCAACCCTGGGAAGCAAAAAGGAGGAGATGACGAGGCAGGCAAATCACCCTCTGGGTACATAGCTGTGTTCGGTGACTTGGAAGCTCTCAGCTCTCTGTGCTTAAGAGTACTTATGAAGCTCAGCCCTGGTCTTCCTGCCCTCCCCAGAGTTCTGTGCGTTGGGTTGAAAATCCAGGCTTCTGCTCGCTCCATCCTCTGGCTACCGTCCATCTTGAAGCAGTCCAAGTCAGAAGGGGGTCACTGTGAAAACAGAAGACATACCACTCAGGGAGTTCTTTTGTAAAAGATGGTTTTGAAAACAAGAAGATTAAGTTGTTGCTTTTATTTATGTGTGTGTGTGTATGCCTGCGTTAGTTTATATGCACTATCTGTGTGCAGGCGCCTATAGAAACCAGAGGGTGTTGAATTCCCTGGAACTGGAGCAACAGGTCGTTGTGAACTGCCTGCTCTGGGTGCTAGGAACTGACTCTGTAAGAGAGATGCTCCTAACTGCTGAGCTACTTCTTCTGTCCTCTTAAAAACTTTTTTTGGTTTTTCGAGACAGGGTTTCTCTGTAGCTTTGGAGCCTGTCCTGGCCTCGAACTCACAGAGATCTCCCTGCCTCTGCCTTCCGAGTGCTGGGATTACAGGCGTGCGCCACCACTGCCCAGTGTTAATTTTTTTTTTTTTTTTAAATGTGTGTATGTGTGTAACTGGGTGTGATTTTGTCACTTGCATGCAGTACCTTCAGAGGACAGAAGAGGGCATCAGATTTTTTTTCCCCTGGAGATGGAGTTACAGTTGTGAGGCACCCCAATATGGGTGCTGGAACTGAGTCTGCTCTGCATTCTTAGCCACCAAGTCATCTCTCCAACCCCTACTCAGGGAATTCTGAGGATTGGTTTTAGGAACGCTTGACACGTACCAGGGGCAAGGACCAAATAGCTTGTTGTTCCCCACCTTGGAAGGTAAAGGCAGGAGGATCTGAAGCTCATCCCCAGCTATGTAGGGAATAAACTGCTACCTGAGACCTCGTCTAAATGAGTGTGTGCATGCATGAAGTCTAAACTCTTGTATGTTTTTGTTTATAGCCTACACAGTCCAGACATCGGAAGGTGTACGCCCGACAGCGGCTTCCGAAGCCCATTCAAAAGCTTTGGCTGTTTGCCGTGGACCTCTGGACCACTATGACTTTCTGATCAAAGCTCAGGAGCTGCGGGACGATGAGCACCAGAGGAGAGTCATTCAGTGTTTGCAGAAGTTACTGGAGGACCTGAAGGGATACAGCATAGAGGAAGAAGGGCTCTTTTCAAAGGTGAGGGTCTCACATTTCCTAAAACGGATTCAGTCCTGGAAGTACGGCCCCGAAGCTGCCTCCGCTTGGTGGATCCCCATTCCTGCCCCCCCCCTTTTGATATTCTCTTACCTTTCTGGATTCAAACAGCTTCATGGTTACTAACCAGCGTAGCCCTGGCTAAATGAAACATCTATGCGCCCCTCCATCTCACCCTCCACCCCCACCCCCGTCCGGGTCCGCAAGCCTCACCCTGGAAGGTGGCAGGAAGGGCGTGTGGCCACGTCTCCTCTCTCCTCCTTTGCTTTGCTAGACTTCTGAGGGCCAGAAGCAGGATGAAAGAGTGTGGTGGGCAGCAGTCGTAGGTTCCTTTAATGGTAGGTGCCAGCTGCTAGCACTCTGATAAGGGACATCTTGGTGGGTTCCAAATGTCTCTCCTGGGGACTGTTGTGGTGTCCCGTTTTTTGACTGTCTTCTTGTGCCTGGGAAAACATCTCCCACCACCCCTGCCTTTTGAGACCTCCTTCCCTGCACTCAGCCATTTTTGTCCTTTCAGGATGCTCTCTCTGGACCTTTTATGGGTCCACTGAGGCCACGGGTGCATAAGATTTTGTTTCTACACCTCCTCAAGCGTGGAGCACTTAGTTACCCTGGATTTCTTCTTCTTTTTCTTAAAAATCAAAACAAAACAAACAAAAGACAAAAACGTGTGTCTTTTGCCTGCATGTGTACCACATGCCTGTGGAGGCCAGGAGAGGGCAGTTGGAGTTCTGGGTGGTTATGAGCAGGTGTGTGGGGGCTGGGAACCGAACCTGGGTCCTCTCTAAGAGCGGCCAGTGCTTTTAACTGCTGAGCCACTTTCTAGTCCCTGGCCTGGGTGTCTATGGGCAGAAAGAGGGCACCAGGCGGAGTTTGTGCTGTGTACCCTTGTATTTCTGAGGATTAATGTCGGGCTCACCGCAGGCTCTTCTGCACCTGCTGTGGTATTGCCTGTGGAATACCGCCTTCTCCTGGAGAGGGCGATCCCATCTTACCGTCAGCCCGCACCTTTCCATGCTTCTCCTGGAGAGGGCGATCCCATCTTACCCTCAGCCCGCACCTTCCCATGCTTCTCCTGGAGAGGGCAATCCCATCTTACCCTCAGCCCGCACCTTCCCATGCTTCTCCTGGCCCTCCCTCCATTCCTTACCCAGCAACTTTCAGCCTCCATCACTCTTTTGGTTTTAAGACTGTTTTGCTTTTTTATTTCTTATTAATTGATTAGCTAATTAACTAGTGGACAGGTTCTTGCTGTGTAGACCATGCTGGCTTCAAACTCATGCACATTTTTTTTTTCCTTTTGGTGGTACATGGAGATTAAACCCTGGACCTCACACCTGCTAGGTAAGCACTCTAACCACTGAGTGCCAGGCATGCACCACTGTGCCTTTTTTCTTCTTCCAAAATTACCCCTGTGTGGATGTGAACTTCTCCTGGGGGTAGATGGATCACTTACCTCTGTTTTCCTCTGCTTTGAGCTTTTGTTGAAATTTGGCCACAGCAGGAAAACTCATACCATATCCCACTGTAGAAGCAGTGTATCAGAGGACGTGTCTTAGGAGTCCCAGAGCTGTACACCTGAGAAACTAGTTTTCCCGACTTGCCTGGCCACCGCTCTGCGGCTTCCCGTTGCCCACCCATTCTGTCATCGTTGGGTCTTCAGGAAGAAAGGCATGTGTGGCACGTGTTAGCAGTAGTTTATTTAAACTCTGATGAGGTGAGGGCTGGAGAGTCGGCTCAGTGGTTATAAGCACTTGCTGCTCTTCTGGAGGACCAGGGTTCAGTTCCTAGCACCCACCTAGGTGGCTCACAACACCTGTAGCTCCAGTTCTAGGGGATCTAACACCTTTTTCTGGCCTGTGAGGGCATCTTCTCACACATGGCATGCATTCGTGTAGACACACACTTACATATAAAAACCAAAACCAAAACCAACCAACCAAAAAACCTCAACCAACAAAAACAAAAAACAAACTTAAAAGAGAAAACTCCAATGAAAGTAATTTTATTATTTATTTATTTAAATAGAAATTTATTTTCTTTTTCTTCTTTTAGACATGTTTTCACTGTGTAGCCCTGGCTGGCCTAAAACTTGCTGTGAAGATCAGGCTGGCCTCAAACTTACAGAGGTCTGCCTGCTTCTGCCTCCTGAATGCTGGGATTAAAGGCGTGTGCCATCACACCAAGCCAGTAATTTTAATTAAAAAAAAAACAAAAAAACTCTGCATGCTAAGTGTGCAATAGACTTTTGCCTAGCATGCTAGAGACCCTGGCTTTCACCCTCAGTACATATGAATAAGCAAACAAACTACAAAAAAAAAAAAAAAAAATCACTTCTGAGTCCTAAAAAAAAGTCTTACTTTAAAAAATATTTTTACTTTGTTATTTTATGTATGTGGGTGTTTTGCCTGCTTGTATGTTTGTGTACCACATGCATGGAGTGTCCTCGGAGGCCAGGAGAGGCGCCAGGTGCCCTGGAACCAGAGTCACCGATGGATATGAACCACCATGTGGGTGCTGGGAACCAAACCAGGGTCTTCTAGAAGAGCAGCAAGTGCTCTTAGCCACTCCCACCCATCTCTCTAGCCCCAAAGTCTTGCCTTTATATAAATGAGAAGGCTGCCATTATGTTAATTGATTGAAAGGAATAGTGTGTTACAGTGAGAAATAGATGTTGAAAAATAAGATCACACATGACAACAGCAAGGACATACATTCCACTCTCTAGCTGGGCCTTGTGGCTCTGTGCCGTCCATTTAACCCGCTGCCTTTGGCATGGTAGGTTGCTACCACAAAATACCGTTAGCTGGAATGTAGTTAGAGTTTTCCTGCCTGGCCCACAGTCAGGACAAATCTCTCTCACCCACCAGGCCCATAGACGCTCAGAACCAACCAAGTAAACACAGAGAAACTTATATTGCTTACAAACTGTATGGCTGTGGCAGGCTTCTTGTTATCTACTTCTTCTATCTTAAATTAACCCATTTCTGTTAGTCTATACTTTGCCACATGGCTTGTGGCTTACCAGTGTCTTTACATGTTGCTTCTCATGGCAGCGGCTGGCAGTGTCTCTCGACCAGCCTTCCACTTCCCAGAATTCTCTTCTCTCTTGTCCCGCCTATACTTCCTGCCTGGCCACTGGCCAAACAGCATTTTATTTATACAGAGCGATGTCCACAGCACTGGAAGAGTATGCAAACAGGAAATTATTTCTTCTTATTGAGAAGCTAGGAAGTTCATGGTGCCTAGAGAAGGCCTGCCTTCTGCTCCTGGACTGCCGGGTTTTGTGTTTTCTCCGATGGTGGAAGGTGAATGAACTCCTCCGTCCTCCTTCACAAGGACACATTGACCCCAGTCATGATTAGCTGAGGTTGGGATGTGGTTTGCTGGGAATCTGGTCCCTAGTGTGACCATGTAGTAACGGTGGGGCTGTCGAGGTCCTTAGTCATCGAGGATGCTTCCCTTGGGAGCGTCTCCCGTTGTTCTCACCAGAGTGAGGAGGCTGAGGCTGGCTGCCAAGTCTTTCTCTGCATTAGGTTTTTCTGTTTGTTTTGTTTTTATTTTTTGAGATAGGACCCCTTATATGCACACTAGTGGTGGTGGTGGTTGTGGTGTGAATTGTGTGTGTGTGTGTGTCTGTGTGTGTTTAGGCTGAAGGTCAAAATCAGAACATTCAGTGTCTTCCTCTCTTCCTTCACCTCCTCCTTCACACTTTTATTTGAGACAGAGACGGGGGGAGGGACGAATGACTAAGTGTACCACAGTGTGCGTTGGGAAGACAGTCGGCTTCCCTCTGTGATGTGGACTCTGAGGACTGAACTCAGGTTGCCAGAGTTGGCAGCAACCACCTTTACCGACTGAGCCATCTTGCTGACCCTGCACTGTATTTTGGAGACAGTGTCTCTCACTGGCTATGGAGCTCTCCAATTGGCTAGATTGGCTAGCCAGCAAGGATCCACATGCCTTTGCTACCCTAGTGCTGGAATTACAGGTACACACCCCTGTACCTTGCTATATATGTGGGTGGTAGGGTTCTGAACTCAGGGCCTCATGCTCCTGCAAGAAGAAGTTTACCAACTAAACTGTCTCCTCAGTCCCAAGACAGGGTGGTATGTAGCTTTGAACTCATTATGTAGTTGAGAATGACCTTGAACTTACTTTTGATCCTCCTGCCTCTCCCTGATGAGTGCTAGGATTATGGACGTGTACTATTGTGCCTGCTTATGTATTGCTGGGCATCAAACTCTGGTCCTGAAGCGTGCTAAGCAAGCGCTCTTCTACCTACGCCACACCTCATCTGCTGCTGTACTATCCTTAGTATAAACTGCCTCTCATCTGCTTCTGGGATGATGCCATTCACCATCGGGGAGGCAGCCAACCCTGCTTTCACTAAAGCCTGCCCCGTGCAGTTTTGATTTGCAGCCTTCAAAATTGAGCAAAATAGACCTCTTCTCTTTAGAACGTTAGCCTGCCTCAGGAATGTCACTGTAAGACAAAACCAGCTAAAAATGGACATTGTGGCATACATCTGGAGTTCCTAGTATTTTAAAGGCACAGGCAGGAGGATCTGTGTCTGTTTAAGGAAGTTATATGGGAATTCCAGGCTGCCTGCTATGTGAGACATTGTCTCAAGAAACAATAAACAAATAAACAAACACAACATCAACAACAACAAAAGCCAACCAAGACAGACTGAGAGCTGATTTTCCTCATGCTCTCACAGAACACAGATGTTCAGATATAGTTTGCACGGATTCTGTTATTCCTTTCCCTCATGCTTTCTGTGTGTATGTACACACACATGTACACACAGGTGCATGCACATGTGTGTGGAGGACACAGGTCAGTGGTTGCCTCCCTCAGTCACTTCTGTTTACTGCTCTTTCTGGCCGTGGGACCTGGGAGAATGGGGCCTAAAAATGAGGTGGACTGAAGTCTCATGCAGTAGCCAAACGTACTCAGAGCATCAGACAATTTATACTCCGAGGATTAAAAAGTCACATGAGCAAAGTGTATAACCACAAGGACAAGCCACATGTGGCGAAAACATGTTTTTCCGTAGAAGCATGTAAACAAATAACAATAGCCAGTTGTAATGAGTGCTCTGAAGTACTCACTCCTTCCTATCCACCACACGTGGGAGGGGTCCAGAAATGCATTCTGAGAACAAGTCCCTGCATTTGAAGACTGAGGTCACAAGACTCTTGTCTTGTTTTCTTGGAGTGTTCACACAAGCACTCAGAATTCTTCTCGAACGACTTCATACATGGATGGTGTTTCAACAACTTCCTTTTTTTTTTTTTTTTTTCTTGAGACAGCCTCTCTCACTGAAGCTGGGGTTTGCCTATTGGCTGGACTAGCAGGCCAGCAAGCCCAGGCATCCTCCTGTTCCCACTGCCCCAGCACTGCCATTACAGACGGGCAGCCATGTGCTTTTCCTGTGGGTCCTGTGGGTCCTGGGGATTTGAACTCTTTGCTGACTGAGCTGTCTCCCCAGCCAGGACTCAGACATCTGACACAGTCTGAGAAAGCACATGGGAAACTCTTGAAGATTTGTAAAAGAAGTCTTTCTTTTAGACACAAAGAGGGAAAGGCAGGGAACTCTGAAAGGTATCACAAAAGGTCAGTCTGAGTTCTTGGGCTTCTCAGTCTCAGACGATGCGTGTGTCTTTCTTCTGGTCGAGATTCGTGATTTAGAGGACCTTGAGCTTTTTCTCCGTGCAGATGTAGACGGGTTCCTTTTGTGCACTTCTTTTCTTTACTTCTTTGTAGTCCTAAGGAAATTGCTGCAAGTCTGCACTATCAGGTTAAAATGGAACGCACCTCCTTCACCTGGCCATGTAAACACTGAAAAAGTTCAGAGCATTGCCTCTGCCCCAGGAGCAGCGGACTGTGAGGAACGAGAGCTTGTGGACACGTTGTTACCAAATAAAACTTACAACCAGGTTAATCCGACACATTTAATGTATGCATAATTGTTATTGTGCTGGGAGGTAATTAGGCATAAATGATAAGTAGTTCATGGAAATCACTATAATTAGAATTACTTTTACACAGCCAAATCAAGCGTTTCTGGAGTCAGGGAGGGAGAGAATTAAACAGCCTTCGATTCTCACTCTCCATTAATCAGGGCTGTGCAGGCGCTGGGTTTTTTCATCCTTTGGAAGGAGACTTTATAGCCTGTTTGTTAGGAAGCTCAACTTGGGTGTCCAACTATAGTCACACTTCACGTGTCAGTATTTTGCTCAGCAATGGACCTCATATGCCACGGAGGAGTTATGAGATGATCTTGGCGGAGAAAATCTCACCCAGTGATGTCGTAGCAAGACACCCTGGTTTGTGTGACAACGACGTGCAGACAGCTGTGTGAAAATGTAGCTCCTACAGTTCTGAACAGTGCTTTCTGCATGGATGGCAACAAGCCATTGCTTGTGCACATGGGGCGCGTGCGAGGACAGCTGTAAGGATATGTGCTGCGGCAGATTTGACTTTCCCCTGCTCGACGGATCTTGCTTATTCTCGTTCTTGCTCCCTCTTTTCCTCTCTGTATTTGTGGTGTGTGTGTGTGTGTGTGTGTGTGTGTAAAGGTTAAAGGTCAATGTCTTAATTAGGGTTTCTATTGCTGCAATGAAACATCATGATCAAGGATCAAGTTGGGGAGATTTATTCAGCTTACACTTAAGCACTGCTGTTCATCCCTGAAGGAGGTCAGGACAGGAACTCTCGCAGGGCAGGAACCTGGAGGCAGGAGCTGATGCAGAGGCCATGGAGGGGTGTTGCTTACTGGCTTTCTTCCCATGGTTTGCTCAGCCTGCTTTCTGATAGAACCCAGAACCACCAGCCCAGGGATGGCACCACCCGCCATGGGCTGGGCCCTCCCGCATTGATCGCTAATTGAGAAAATGCCTTACAGCTGGATCTCATGGAGGCGTTTCCTCAACTGAGGCTCCTTCCTGTGATGACTCCAGCTTGTGTCAAGTTGACATGAAACCAGCCAGCACAGTCAACATTTGGTGTCTTCCTCTATAGCTCTCCATCTTTTATTTTTTATTTATTTAATTAATTAATTTATTTTTTGGTTTTTCGAGACAGGGTTTCTCTGTGTAGCTTTGTGCCTTTCCTTTTATTTTTTAAATGGAGCACAGGTGACTAATGCAATGTTGAAAACCTATATATATATATATCCGTATATATATATATATGGTGGGTGGGTGTGCGTGTGGGTACACATGGAGCAGAGAACAACTGATGGGAGTTGGTTCTACCCTTCCATGTGGGCGCCAAGGCATCAGGCTGGCATCATTAGGTTTGACAGCAAGTACCTTTATTCACTGAGCGGTCCCCCAGTCCTCCACCCTGTATTTTGAGATGAGGTCTCTCCCTGAATCTGGACTCACTGACTGGCAATACTGGCTGGCAGGTGCCCCCAGGAGCCCTCGGTCTCTACCCCCAGCCCCAGGGTTACGGATGCGTTCCCCCTCTCCTCATCTGGCACCTTACACAGTTGCTGGAACTTCAGCCTTGTGTTTTCCCCACCCAGACATCTCCCCAGCCACGTTTTGGCCACTGTTTTTCTGAATTCATGTTTTGTTTTGTTTTGTTTTTCGAGACAGGGTTTTCCTGTGTAGCTTTGCGCCTTTCCTAGATCTCACTCTGTAGACCAGGCTGGCCTCGAACTCACAGAGATCCGCCTGCCTCTGCCTCCCGAGTGCTGGGATTAAAGGCGTGCGCCACCACCGCCCGGCTGTCATTCATGTTTTTACTGATTCATTTACTCACTCATTAATTTGACCAAACACAATATTAAGTGCCACATTCCAAGATGAGCGCGTACAGGGTGTTTTTGCTAGGAGTGTCCTGAAGGGTCAGTCCCTCGTGGAGGAGAGGCCATGCCAGGCAGAGAGTTCACAGCTGTAATGACTTAATCCCACCCACCTTTCAGATATGTCCCTACTGAGCTCTTTCCAGCTGCCTTTACGTTTCCTGTTGCTGTTGGTGTTCTATGCGGTTGGCATCTTTAAGGGGTCTCTAAGATATTATATTCCTTTGACAATATTAAGCTTTTCAAGAATTAGATTTTTCCTTCAAATAGTTTCTTTTTTAAAATTATTATTTATTTGTTGATTACATTTTATTTTGTGTGTACATGTGTGAACATGACATGTGTGTGTGCCAGGCTGCACATATGGAGGCCAGACGACAATTTTTGAGAATTAGTTCTCTCCTCCTACTACGTGGATCCCAGAGACTGAAGTTGGCCAAGCTTGGTGACAGGTGCCTTTACTCACTGAACCATCTTTTCAGGCTTCAGTGACTCCTCTCCTCTTCTCCCCTACCCCCTTCTTTCTTAAGATAGGGTTTTACTGTGTAGCCGTGGCTGTCCTGGACACACTGTGTAGACCAGGCTGGCCTTGATCCACTTGTCTCTGCCTCCCAAGTGCTGGGATTGAAGGTGTGCACTACCATGACTGACTTCTTATTTTCTTCCTCCTCCTCTTCCTCCTCCTCTTATATAATTATTTATTGTGCATATGCATGTGTGGGAGGTGCTCCTGTGGAGATCAACCGTGTTTTCCTCCCACCATATGGGTCCTGGGGACTAAGATCAGCTTGTCAAGCTTGGTGGTAATCACCTTTACCTGCCCAGCCACTTTGTAATCCCATCATTTAAAAGGTGGCAGAAAGATCAGACTTCTCTCTAGAGTATATATGGGGTTCAAGGTCAGCCTGAGCTATATGAGACCCTGTTTCAATAAACAATCAAACAGGTGGGCAAATTGACAGCGAGCAGAGAAGAAGCCCTGAGCCATCTGCCTGCTTCCATCCTCCCCAGGAGTATGTTCAGGAGACACGGCCATGGCCATGTTCAGCTCACTTCCCGGGGAGACGCCAGCTGCACAGTTAGGAGGCACCGTGGCCGCAGTGGCGATGGAGCCCACCATGGAGCTGCCCTGATTCGCTTTTGCCCCGCTGGAGCACAGAGAGCCCCAAGGTCTTTTCCCTGAGTACTGCTTTGCCTGGACACTGGGCTGGCTTGTCAGTGGAGCAAAGGAGCGTGGGATCTGCTCTACGGTTTCCTCTCACTCATCCCATTTGCCAAAGTCTGGCTACACAGTCCAAGTCTGCCTGCCTCTGCCTTTCAAGTGCTGGAGTTAAAGGCATGCAGGACCACACCCAGCTTTAGGGGCCATCCCGTGTTGCCCACACACACCTCCACCAGACGCTTTCTCTTTTTGAGCCGGTAGAATCAAACTCAAGGCCTGGCCTAAAGTAGGTTCTTACTGCTCACTCCATGTTTGTAGAGTGAATGAGAAAATCAGTAACAAAGCCCTCGCGGACAAGGCAGAAACTGATTTTGGGCTGATTTGAAGACAGCTGTGGTAGTTCTCTGGGCTTGTCTGTGTGTCTGTGAGTTCTTGTCTCTGTGTCTGTCTCTGGGAACGAGTCTTTGGCAGTAGTTGCCAGCTAGTATAGAAGATGCCTGGAAACCCAGTGTAATTCTGCAGTTTGTTATTTATTAAGTGGCGCTGTTTACCATTCAAGAAAAGTCACGAGGTACAACAAAACCCATATAAGAGTTTATTAAGGGGAGGAAAGAGAAGGGGGTGCTTAGGCCTATGGAAAGATCATACAGGAAGAGGAGGGATATGTGGAACCCGCTTTTATAGATCCCCATCCCCCACATGCGCATATAAGCTTACGGAGTGACGCCATACATGCACATAGGTTATGTGATCACGCAGCACACGCTCGGATTATGTAGGATGTAAGGCCCTGGGATGACTAAGCATCTTGCCTGCGCATGCAAGGTCACGGGGGAGCGGCTAGGAATTCTAACACAGTTGAGAACCATCACAGTTCAGAGCACGAAGCCGTTTGTTTCCATTACTTTGTCTTAACAAGTCTCTTAGCAATTATGCTTGTGTCTGGGTGTCCCATTGACTAGTAGGAGATGGTCCGGCCAGAATCAGAGTAACAACTAGGCTCGAGAGACCAGGGAGGATCTGCTGGAGAATTACCTCTTACCCCTTGTCCCCCAGTGGCACAGAGGGGTTCTTAAAAATACTTTTGCTGTATTTCCAGTAGTGGGAGGGAGGAAGCAGGACCTTGTCTTAAAAAAGTCAAAAAGCATTTCTATCTGTATATTCTGTGACAAGCAGAGACTGAGCAGGTGTCCTGTTTTCTTCCCTCAGTACAGACAGGGTCTCATACTTGCCAGGCTGCTCTCGGTTCTTGGTCCCCAATCCTCCATCAGTGTCCTGAAAAGCAGGAACTGTAAGTGAGCACCATCAGGCCCAACAAGTCTCCTCCCCCTCCTTCCCTCCTCCCCTCCCTTCCATCAGATGCTTAAATCCCACAGTTTATTAAATCAATTTAAAGCACAAACAATGGGAATCTGGGTGGCTCAACACACTTGGGCTGCGTCTCTGCAAGAGGACAGCTGTGTGGGTGTGAATGTCTGAACTTGCCATGCTCTGTCACCTGCTGCAGCAGCTCTTCCCCACGACGACATTAAGACGACAGGGCTGGGTTTGAGCAAGGCGGACACCACACCGAAGGTGTCCGGGGCAGTTGACACATCCCTGTTCTATCTAGCTCCATGGCTAGCTTCTCGCTGCTGCTCTGCAAGCCATTTCTTATGTGTGTTTTTGTAGAATTTGAAAGCCTCTTTATTTAGATACTTAAATAGCCTTAATTATACTAGTAAACTGAGCAAATTGATGTACTTTAGGTTAGGAGGGTTCTTTTGAAAATCAGCTAAAGCCATTAAAAAAACATTTTCATTTAAAGAGAGTTTATGGATGCTAACATATAGTTCTGTTTTTTAGTTTTTGAAGATCTGTAGAAACCTGAAGGATATACTTTTATCAAAAGTAGCCCACGTGGAGAATGCTGTAATGCCAGTTTTTAAAAGATGTAATTATGCTCAGCATTCCAGCTGGAATCATTGTCTCTGATTCTGCCATTTGGGGAGATAATAATGCAGTGGTGGGGAGGAATGGGGAGAAACAGGAAAAGTAATATTCTTGCATTTTAAACAAATTGAAAACAATACTTTTTGTCTTAAGAGCAACACCCTTATTATCTGGTTGTCCTAATGGAAATTATGCTGGAGTAGCGGAGGCCATGCCTCTTGACTTAGAACATTCATCAGAACCACCGTAGATGATTATAGGTAGGATTTAAAAACTTTTTTTTTTTTGAGACAAGTGTCTTGCTGTATAGCCCGGACTAGCCTTGCATTTGAGATCCTCCTGCCTCTGCCTTCTGAGTGCAGGGATCACATGGTGCATCGTGTGCCCAGGGCCTTGGATCATCTTTAATGTTAACGTTTTAATGACACGGAGGACAAAAGGTAAGATTTACATCATCAAGTGTAAATACTTGGGATGACCACTTTGAGTTTTCAGCAGTTAAAACAAAGGAATAGTTTTGAGTATAACATCAATGTGCAGGTGGGTTTCTCATAGTTTGTATGTTTGTATGCTTGTATGTTTGCTTTTGAGACAGGTAGTTCAGGCTAGTTTGAACTCATTGTGTAGCTAAGGATAACCTTGAATTTCTGATCTATTTACCTCCCTCAAGTGCTAGGGACTATAGATTCCTTTACCATGCACAGCTTGAGTTTTAGAAATAACTTTAGAGCCAGGCATGATTGTGAGCCCTTTTAATCCTGGCACCCAGGCACAGAGGCAGGCAGATCTCTGTGAGTTGGAGGCCAGCCTGGCCTACAGAGTGAGTTCCTGGCCAGCTTGGTGATCTACAGAGTGAATTCCAGGCCACCCTGGTCTACAGTGTGAATTCCAGGCAAGCAAAGACTACAGTGACACTTTGTTTCAAATTTCTGAAGAAAGAGATTAAGAAAACACTAGGAAAATGGAAAGACACCTGTGTTCACAGATTGGTAGAATTAATATTGTGAAACAACCTTCTTACCAAAAGTAATTTACAGATCAATTAATACCCATAGCATTCTTTCCTGGCATAGAAAAAGACCCCAAAATTCATATGGAACCAGAAAAGACCCTGGCTAGACAAAGCAACCCTGATCGCAAAGAACAGTGCTGGGGGATTGCCATTCCATTCTTCAAGATATGTCAAGAGAGCTGCAGCCATAAAACAACATGGCGCTGGCACAAAAACAGACATGTAGATGAACGGAGTAAAGTAGAAGAGCCAAACCCGAGTACATGTGACTACAGCCATCTAATACCCGAAAAGAGGCCAAAAACATGCACCGGAGAAAAGAAAGCACCTTTAACAAATGGGCTGGGACAAGTTGATGTTCACACGCTGAAAAGTGAAATCAGAAGCTGTGTCTATCTCTCCACACAAAGGTCAACCCCAAGTGGATAAAAAAAACACACTGTGAAGCCTGAAACACTAAAATTGCTAGAAGAAACCAGACAGTGCCCTAAGAGATGCCCTAAGAAGTGGAGAAGGGACTTCCTGAGGAGGACTCCATTTGCTGGGGGTCGGGGGTGGGGGGATGAAAGGTTGATTGTGGAAGGCAGAGCTAGCTGCAGTTTCATGGAGGAAGCAGCCGGAGTTCAGTCCCACAAGACACCTCCTGCTTTCTCTCTAAGAAGAAGTGGGAGCCATTGTCTGAAAGTGAGTGGGGAAGTGTAGGTTAGCTTCAAGGGAGCTGAGAAGGTTCCAGAGAACCACTGAAGAGGGAGAGACTGTCTCCAAGTTCTTGAATGCATCATTGATAGGATGGTATAGAGTTCATTTGTGGAGATAGGAACTGGACCCTCAGACTTGTGTGTGCTAGGCTATTGCTCTATTGCTGAGCTAGCTACAACCCAGGGTTGTCCAGATTGTTTTGGAGTTATTTTTATTTTCTGTGCGTGTTTTCTCTGTCTGTCTATTTATCACACAGTGTCTATATGTGAGGAGGCCAGAAAAGGGTGTTGACCCCCCCAAAAAAAATAGAATAAATAGGTGGTTTTGAGCTGTCATGTGGGTGCTGGGGACCAAACCAGTCCTCTGCAAGAGGTGTAAATGCTCTTAACCACTGAGTCATCTCTCCAGTCCCCCAATTCCGCCATGCAATTTTTAAATGTTTTTTATAGTAATTTTTTTTTTTTTTTTTTTTGGTTTTTGTGTGGCTTTGTGCCTTTTCTGGATCTCGCTCTGTAGACCAGACTTGTCTCAAACTCACAAAGATCTGCCTGCCTCTGCCTCCCAAGTGCTGGGATTAAAGGTGTGCACCCGGAGTAATTCTTTTTTTTTTATTATTAGCTGTTATTATTTGTATGTTATCATAGGTAGGTGTGTATAGAAAAACATGACATGTGTAGGGGTCAGGTCAGTCAAAGTCTAGCAGTCCACTGGAGGGCCATGTTTCCTGAGGAGAAGGGAGGCCTGTTGTATGTGACATCATTTGAGGGGACCGCGAGAGGGCTCAGCGGTTATGTCTGCTTGCTACCATGCTGGATGACATGACATGACTCAGGACTCACATGATGGACCGGGACAACAGACCTCAACATATATGCTATGATATGCACATGCCCGTCCCCCAAACACGTATAAATTAATAGCTGCAATACAAATTTAAATATCATTTAGATTCACTGTGTTTAACCTTGATTGGTAAAAGGTATTCAGCTTTTTATTTTAATTTAATTTAATTTATATTTTTGATACAGTGTCTCACCAAGTCACTGGGTGTCCTGGAACCATGTAGACCTTGCTGGCCTCAAATTCAAAGAGATCAGCCTGCCCTTAGTGCTGGGATTAAAGGTGTGTACCACCACGCCCAGCCTGGTATCTAGGTTTTAAATGAAGTAGTCAAAAGTTATTTGTTTTGTTTATCAACTTTTTTGGTGATGCTGGGGATTAAACTGAGGGCCATTCCCATTCTACCACGTTGCTACAGCTCATCTCTTAGTGGTTTTTTTTTTTTTTTTTGAGACAAGGTTTCACTGTGTAGCCCAGGCTAGCTTTGAATTCAAGATCCTTTTATTTTCTATTATCAGCTTGATACAGTACAAATTCTTATCCTAACATTGAAATATTTCACTGAAGCTTACCCAGTGATTGGGTAAAACCAAAAATTATTATTAGCCATAGTCATCCTAGGGTCCTTCCTGTTAGATGGCCTCCCTGGTTCTGTGGGTTGCAGTCTGATTGTTCTTTGCTTTATATCTAGTATCCACTTATGAGTGAGTACATACCATGTTTGTCCTTCTGAGTCTGGGTTACTTCACTCAGGATGGTATTTTCTAGTTCCTTCCCATTGCCTGCAAACCTCATGATGTCATTGTTTTTCTCTTCTGAGTAGTATTCCATTGTGTACATGTACCACATTTTCTTAATCCATTCTTCAGTTGACGGGCATCTAGGTTGTTTCCAGGTTCTGGCTGTTACGAATAATGCTGCTATGAACATAGTTGAACATGTGTCTTTGTGGTATGGTTGAGCATCCCTTGGGTAGATGCCCAAGAGTGGTATAGCTGGGTCTTGGAACTCAGGATCCTTTTGCTTGAGCCTCCCAAGCGCTAGGATGGCTGTGCACACCTAGCAGTGTGTCTTTACCATTTAGGTACAGTGCATCGCCTGGCAGGGTGGTACAGGCTCCCAGTACCCGCACTTAGAGCCAGAGGCAGGCAGATCTTTGTGATTTTAAGGCCAGCCTAGTCTACATCGAGAGTTCCAGGCCAGCTACATAGTGAGACTCTGTCTCAAAAAGCAAAGCATACCTTCCTCTAAAAACTCATCAAAGCCCAAATTCCATTTAATTTAAGGAGAGAAGTAGGAAGTGAATATGATCAAAATATGTGATATTAATTTTTCAAAGAATTAATAAAATATATTTTAAAAGATACAAAGCAATGTAGCGTAACTTGTACATGTAACATACAAAAATCTGACAGCATTCTCTTTCTAAAATATATTGGATTGTTGAATAGGAAAGAAAAAAGCAGGCAGACCCGTGAATGATCCTTCCTTCCTGTTTAAGGACTGAACGCGGAGTCCTGGCCTGAGCTCTTGTCCGACCGTCGTCCCATCGAGTTTTTCTAACTTGAGCTTTGTTTACTTAGTGTATATTGTTTGCATCCTATGAACAATACCAGAGGAAAACTATCCCAGGCATGGTGGCTCATGTCTTTAATCCTAAAATTGGAGATCTTTAGGGCTTTGAGGTCAGCCTGGTTCCAGGCCAGCCAAGGCTATGCAGATAAGGCTACATTGTCTCAAAAGAGAAGACAAAAAACCAGCCACAGCAAAAAAATGATTTGTGCAGGATGTGTTTATCACCTCCAGTTAACTAACACAGAATGTTGCTGTCAAAGACATGCAGAATGTACTTAGAAACCATAGGTTTTATATTAGGTTTCAAACTTGACATTGTTTTAAAATTGTTTAAGAGGGTAATGCTTGCCACCCCCTCTAGTTACACAATCTTTCACATAAAAAAGAAAGAAAGAAAACCTAAGAGATGTTGGTAGGAGTGGAAATCTGTTTTCAGCTGAGAATTAGGAACAGTGATTTCCAGGGACCAGGAAGCTATGCAGATGTTGGAATGAGGCGCAGAAGATCTCCTTGCCTGGTCTGTACCAGGGTGTGGCCCATAGCGGGAGGTGAATTCAGCCCGTGGGCTATAGAACAGAGGCAAGAGCATTATGGATTGGATTCCAAGTGGAGCTTTCAGATTTTGCCTTTTAAATCACAGGTGTGGTTACATAGACCAGGCATCCTCCTGCCTCAGCCTCCTGAGTGCTGGGATTATAGGTGTCTGTCACCATGCTGGCCATCTTAACTACTTTTAGTTACACAGCTCAGTGGCAGTAAATGCTGACGTAATTCTGTGTGTTAGTCCTACATGTTACACAGACCGAACTCTGTATCCCCAACAGCAACTCCTCACCACTGCTCTGCCCTGGCAACCATATTTTCTACTTCTCTTCTTTTTTTCTTTTTTTTTTTTTTCAGTTTCAAAAATCAATTCCTTCCATTTTATTGACAGACTCCATTCCCGAGCTGCTCATTTTTAATCTCGGAATCTAACTTGCGTTTATATGATTTTTGGTTACTCTGAGTACCTCATATAAGGGTCATAAGTATTTTGTCTTTGTGTGACTAGCTTATTTTACTAATGCAGTGTCCTCAAGATTTTTCTGTGCCGTAGTCTATTAAAAAAAACCAACCTTCCTTTTAAAGACTGTACAATATTTTGGCTTTGCAGACTTTCACACCAAGTTTTTTTTTCTCTGTTTATTGTATATAATCCCCCCTCAATGTCCCATATATAGCACAGCTGGGAACTTTATGTGTATTATTATACGTAATTCTTTTCATGATAGAAAATTTGTAATCTGTTTTTAATTTGCAGCTTTTTTCAAGGAACAAACCTCCAAAGGGCCTGTATGTTTATGGAGACGTAGGTAAGTGTTGAATAAGTCCTGGGGGGGCAGAAGCTTCCAAAGGTTTCACTCAGGGACAGCAACTTCCATGTCCACCTCAGTCCCAAAGCACAGGAGAACTGGCTGAGGAGTGTGAAGTGGGAGGGAGGGCCGTGACCTCAGCCTTCCCCCTTGCTTCTCCTAGGCTGTGGCTGTAACTTAAGGCAGAACCAGGTATCATGTGAGAGTGTAAATGCTTTATTATGCATGAGGTGAAGTGAGATGGCCCTCGGGAAGTTGTCTGTGGCTGACTTCACAGCCAGGATCTCGTGACAGTGCTGTTTGTCTCTGCGAACTTCTTTTTAAAATCAAGCCTATGCTTTTTGACTTTTTAGTTTCCACACAGATTTCTATTGATAATCTAACCCCTTGGAGTAATGACCTGGTTGTCATTATTCTCTCCTGTCCCCACCCCAGCCCCCACACAGGGTCTCTCTGTGTTCCCTGCGCTGGTGTCCCTTTTGTAGACCTGCACCCTCCTGCCTCAGCAGCCCCGCCCACCCTGTAGTCTCCTTTAAATCAGTTAGTAGATGCGGTTGGGGTGTTAGCCGCAGTACTTCCTTGATCTCCTAGTTCTGTCCATGGGGTGGACTTGCCTGTCCTTAGCTACTAGGCTAGTTGTGAGGGTTTTGTTTTGTTTTTTTGTTTTTTGTTTTTTCGAGACAGGATTTCTCTGTGTAGCTTTGCGCCTTTCCTGGATCTCACTCTGTAGCCAGGATGGCCTCGAACTCACAGAGATCCACCTGCCTCTACCTCCCAAGTGCTGGGATTAAAGGCGTGCATCACCAGCGCCTGGTTGTGAGTTTTGAGATGAGGTTTTCATTTACAGCAGGTGCTCGGCTGTGTTCTGTGTCTGCGTCGGGCTCTGCTCACAGCCTCCTTCTAGCCAGCTTGTGTTCTTTGGCAGAGCGTTGTACTTCCTATACTTCCACTTCCAAGTTCCATCATTGCAAAAACCTGTTCCTTGTTGTTCCTGTTACCTTAACCACTTACCTTTAAATGGAGATGGTTAGTAGAGACTTCTGCAAAAGGGCTTAAAAACAAGACTGGTTAAAGTTGCTCCCAGGGGCTGGAGAGATGGCTCAGGGGTTAAGATCACTGGCTGCTCTTCTGGGTTTTCCTAGGCAGGTTCAATTCCCAGCACCCACATGGTATCCCACAACTGTCTGTCCAGTTCCAGGGGACCTGCCATCCTCACACAGATCTACATGCAGGCAAAACACCAATGCACATAAAATAAATAATTTTTAAAAAGTTGCTTCCTGGCCGGGCGGTGGTGGTGCACGCCTTTAATCCCAGCACTCGGGAGGCAGAGGCAGGCGGATCTCTGTGAGTTCGAGGCCAGCCTGGTCTACCAAGTGAGTTCCAGAAAAGGCGCAAAGCTACACAGAGAAACCCTGTCTCGAAAAACCAAAAAAAAAAAAAAAAAAAGTTGCTTCCATAGTCTAACTAACTGAATGGAGATACAGCATGAATAATGCATCTGAGTCCTTGAAAACAAAAAACAACTAGCCACAAATGAGGTGTAGACCTGCAGCCCAACACTCAGGAGGAGAATGAGCTTGAGGTTAGCCTGGGCGATGTTGTAAGGCCTTGTCTCAAATACAACAGAACAATGAGGAGAAAGAGGGAGAGGGGAGAGAGGCAGGGAGAGGGGGGACAGAAGGGAGGGAGAGGGGGAGAGAGAGACAGAGAGAGAGAAAGAGAGAGAGGGGGTGGAGGGAGAGAGGGAGAGAGAAGTACCTGGGATGTCCAGTACAGGCTGGCTACATGCTGTTGGTTAAAATACTTTTATAACACAAAGGGGAAGAGAGACAAACCTTGAACTAGGAAGTGAGATGACTTCTGGTGGCTAGAATCAGTTTAGAGTACTCAGAAAAGGGGGACTAAGAAGTCAAGTTCTCATTTTGGGGGCTCTTGGCTAGAATAGCCTGAGAATGCCACCCCAGAGTCTTATTCTTTACCATCCCATTCCCAGGAAAGCAGTTTCCTGGAAAGGAGGGTACCCGCTTCCTCGCACCCCTTGCTACCCTCCGTTTCTCCACTGCCTTGTGCTCGTGGGTTGAGATGAGGGACTTGGGTCCACCCTATATCCAGGGAACCATCCCAGGGTTGGTATTTGAACTGGTGGATTATCATTGTAGTCCAACCTTCAAGAGAACTGTTCTCACTAATAGTCTTTAGCTCATCACAGTCAGGGGCTGAAAGCTCTATGGTGATGTTTTGTGGCTTCACCCTTGGCATGTAGCTGGCCCTGTCGCTAGCTCTTGACCAGAAGGCTAAAACCCAGTTCTCACCTCAGAGAGAAGAAGAGATCATTTATTCTGGAGCTAATTGAGCAGCCGGACCTGGAAACACAGATTCAGGGCCCCAAACAGCACACTGCACTGTAGAAGTGCTTACACCACGTTCCTGTAGTCACAGAACAAAGGAAGCTGTGGATCAAATACAGCGGTGCGTCCACAGGTTACAGCCAAGCAAGACAGCCGCTGTGGGTTTGAATAATACCTGCTAACATGCTTAGGTTTTGGGTTAGTGGTCTGCTAATACGTTTAAAGTTTTCACAGTCACGGGATGTTAGGTCAGACACAAGTATGGGCAATGGATGGCTTTCAGAGGGACTGAAAACAGCCGAGATAATTTGGCTCAGTTTTGTAACATTTAACTCTCTCTTAGTTGAGTCATTTGGCCTTGTAGACTCTTGAACACAGGCGCAGGGTTCCCTCCATCCCACCTCCCCTTTCATCCTCAGGGTTAATGATTTATCTAGACTATTCCAGAGAGTGGAGGTGAGCTCTTGCTGTTCTTCCAGTCCCCACCCGCAGCAGCCTGGCCCGTTCTAGGCTCACACTGAGCTCTAGAAGTTAGCAGAGGTTAGAGCGCAGTTGTGGGGCTTGGAGGGGTGGGGAAGACACCACTTCCTGCTTTGTCTGCAGCAGAAAGCTGGGTGAAGGCACCTCCAGGGGTGGTCTCCAGTTATCTGACTTCCTAACTCAGGGCTTGACTGTCAGACCTCAAAGCTTTGGGTTTTTCAAGTTAATCCCTGGCAATACTCCTCTCTTGAGAAAATACCAGGTTCAATTTACAATTCTGACAGACAAAATCAAATTGTGAACATGGTAGAATTTAGTGTCCAGCCCCTTACACTTTTTCCCCAAGGTCCTCCCTTGTTCTCCACACCACTGGACAGATGTTTATGGAGCATCTGCCCAGTGCCAGGCAGTGTGTTGCTTTTGGAGATGGAGTGGATGGACAGACCAGCCATTGCCCACTCAAAGTTTATTCCTAAGTCCAACCTCTCCCCATTTTCTTCAGCCTTCAAGTGCCGGGAGAACTGTTCTCCTTTATGCCCCAATTGTGACTACTCCAGGCCCCTCACAGAAAGGGACTCCTCCGATAATCGGGCCTTTCATGTCTGGGTTATTTTACTTAGCCAAATATCTTCCAGATTCATCTATATTGTCCTACACATCAGAGTTTCCCCCTAGACTCATTGTTTTCACGGTCTTCCTATTTTCAGTATAGTTTAAAATAGACTTTATTAGTTTGAAGTGAGATAATTTGAAGACTGTATCATGAATAAACTAAAAAATAGTTTTGCAGGGGCAAAAAAAAAAAAAAGTCCAGTCACACAGAATTTTCCTCCTTTAAAGGCTGAATAGTGTTCCATCACATGAATATAGCACAGGCTGCTATCCACTTATCTGCTAGTGGGTGTTGGAGTCAGTCTGTCTTCCGTTGTTGTGACTAATGCTACTATGAACATTGATGTAAAGCTCTTGGTTTGCATCCCCACTTTCTGTTATTTTATATACCCCAAAGCGGGGTTGCTGGACAGTGGCTGTATTGTGTTTACTTTGGGGCCTACCACACTGTTGCCATGCGGTGGAGTGTGCCGTTGTCTTGCCTGGCTGCAAGCAGAACCCAGGAGCTGGGTCTTCATTTTGCTGTTGTTTTGGGTTTTGAGATGGGGTCTTATTAAATCTGAGCTGGCCTCAAACTCAGTGTGTAGCTGAGACTGTCCTTGGCATTCTGGGCTTGTAGGAGTGTGTGCCACAATGCCTTGTGGTTGAGTACTGTTGTGCTCTGGGCCGTCCAAAGGCTCCTCAGACACCTGTCTGGAGCCAAGGATGAGGTGGAATTGAAATCAGAGACTGAGATATCTACCAGAAAAATGCTCTTAGGTCAACTCATAAAAATGTGTGCAGATTCCAGCCCTTGCTTTGTGTTTCCTCTGTATTGTTTAGTTGAGATAGGGATTAGTTGTGGGATTTTTTTTTTTTTTTTCAGTATTTTCAGTGATTTAGCTTTTGGTTTATTGATTTCTTCACTTTATTATTTCCTTTCTTACATTTCCTTTGGGTTTCATTTGCTGCCTTTTCTGATTTTGTAGAATAGGATAAGTTCCTATTGATTTTAAAGTATTGCTTTTTAATATAAGCATTTGAAGTTATAAAATTACCTCTAAGAGTTACTTTGGCAGGGCTCATCAAATGTCGATATGTCTTTGACTTTCCATTTTGTTTGAAGCAGGATAGAAAGACAAAATTATGAGGGTGTGGGAAGGGAAAGGAGTCACCCTGGAGTCTGATCAAAGTCTCTGCCAGTTGAGGATCAAGAGTTCCAATACTACCAGGTGGTGGTGGCGCATGCCTTTAATCCCAGCATTCTGGAGGTAGGGGTAGGTGGATCTCTGTGAGTTCGAGGCAGAGCGAGATCCAGGATAGGCACCAAAACTACACAGAGTAACCCTGTCTCGAAACAAACAAACAAACAAACAAACAGTTCCAACACAATTAACATTGGCTATATAGACTGCCTACATAAAGACATTCCTTGCAATATAAGGACATTTGAATAAGAATGCTGGCTTGGGGATTTAGCTCAGTGGTAGAGCACTTGCCTAGCAAGCGCAAGGCCCTGGGTTCGATCCTCAGCTAAAAAAAAAAAACCAAACCAAACCAAAACAAAACAAAAACAAAACTCACAAAAAACCAAAAGAATGCTAAGATAGCAGAGAGCCATGTTTAAGGCCTGAACATATGTATCCTTTAGTGTGATCCTGTTCACATATTTTCTCCTATTAATTTTAGTTCACAATTAATGTCTTATGCAATTCCTGTGATCTGAAGTGTTACTTTGTCTGCTGTATTCCTGGTGACTCTGTGATCTAATTTAAAATTCTTGGGGACCCTTTAAAGACAACTTGAAACTCCACCAAATCCTATATATGGCTAATTATAAAGATAAGGAAATGAGACTCTCCTCTGGGAAGCCAATGCCCATTCTTTCTCATACCTGTCTCATTCTTTCTCTGAGTACCTCTTTCTTTTAATCCTTGTGTCTAATCTGTGTTTAAAATGAACTGCAGCTCTGCTTTATCCTGGTTCATCCTGAAAGTCCTTTCTGTGGCAATATCAAGGATCCTACTTCACCTAAGGGGAGGTCTAGAAAGAATTCAAGCTGCTGTGGGAGGTAATGTGGGGCTGCATGGGTTACTTATCTACATGTTGATAAATTTCTAAATATCTGATTGATTTTTTAGTTGATTTTATTGTGGTCCCAGAAAATTATTTGTATGATTCAATTACTTTCCTTTCATATTTTAGAAGACTGACTATGATTTAGGGCTGAATGTTGTGGGATAGAATATTTGTTTAACTATGTAAAGATGTGTTGCTTTTGTTTATGCTGCATTTGTTTAACTATATAAAGTAAAGATGTGTTGCTGTTTGGCATTGCCTCCCTAAGGCACCTGATTGGTCTAAATAAAAAGATGAATGAACAATAGTTAGGCAGAGGAGGGATAGGTGGGGCTGGCGAGCAGAGAGTAAAGAAGAGCTGGTCAGCCAGTTGGAGATCAGCCAGCCAGACTGGAGGAAGCAGGAAAGCAGGAAGGACAGTGTGTAGATGAGGTAAATGAGTCTCAGGGTAGCACATAGATGAATAGAAATGAGTTAATTTAAGTTAAAAAAAGAAAAGCTAGCTAGAAATGAGTCTAAGTTAAGGCTGAGCATTCATAATTAATAGTAAGTCTCTGTGTCGTGATTTGGGGAATGATGGTCCAAGAAAGCCTGCAACATTTGGCGCCCAACATGGGGCATGTATTTCTATGTAGGGCCTGAGAAAGCTGGAAAAAAAAAAAGAAAAAGAAAAAAGAAAAAATGATAGGGCTTTTTAGTAGTCCAGTCCTCATAGCTTAGTATACAGAGGTGCAGCTCTTCCATACAGTGAGCACTTGAGCAGCCGGCACATTAAATAGAAGAAACAACAAGCTAAGTAAAAATGCCTGCCACAGTATGGGCACCAACTTCCTAGATCTGGGTAGTTAAATGCAGTTCCCGGTTAAACTCAGCGCCCAGTTAAATGCAGCTCTTGGCCAAGCCTTGGGCATAAAACTTGGCTCTCTTGGACCCAAGCTGGGCAGAGCCAGCACCAGCCCAAAGCTGCACTAAGGTTTGGCTCAAGGGCCAGAGAACAATACAGGTGCACAGTGACGCAGGTCCAGACCAAAAACCCTCTAACCAGGTTACAGGTGTTTAAAAATGTGTGTAGGTGCTTCAGAAAGAAAAGAAAATGGGATAGACACAGGAAAACAATAGTTTAAAAATGATAAAGTCTTTAAAGAGAGAGAGTAAAGTAATATACAGGGAAAAAGTTATGTAAAGATGGGAAATGGGAGTCTGGATCTAGTATGGTGTTGTGTTGACTTTGAATTTTTTTAATGCTGATGAATGAACAACAGCTGCTGAGAGGCATAGGACTGAAAAGGGACTGCTGGATTAAACCAGCCTAGATACTTTAGGGATGTCTTAACTTGAAAATGGAATTCAGAAAATGTATTGCACTGGGGGAGAGGTTATATACTTTTGTTTTCACAGGAAACAAAAGGTTGTGGATTCCTTCAAAGTTAATAGAGATCAGGTTTGATTGGGGAGACCCCCTGAAAATCTTGGCCACAGACATAAAGATATAAACCAAGAAAACCTACCAGACATGTGACATGTGTACTGATCCCTTTGCATGGGAACAGTTCTGATACAGGACAACAAATGTTACAACTAGTTTTTCCAAGACTTGACCAGTATCTGAATTTTTTTCAGGGGCTCCTGGGGATGCTATCACCCTCAGACAATAGGAAGTAGTCTAGAGAACACAATGCCCTCATTCTCAAGAGGAGGGGTGGGTGGTTTTTGGTCATTCAGTGGGTTATGGATGTTTGTTATCATTTGTGAGGGATATAGGAATATAGGATAAAAAGACAACTATTAACCTCAAATATTGTACATTGGTATGGATTTTGATATATTGATACAAATTAAAGTTATTTTTGTTATACAGTATATATATTTCCACTCTTGTTTGGAATATTGTGCTTATGTAGCTCATTTAAAAATGTAATTTATACTTAATAAATGCATGTTAGTAGTTGTTCATCTATAATAATCAAACTTGTAATCATATTAAATATGTTTTCAAGGTTAAACAGATATATTTTAGATAGATACATGATCTTCAAATGCTTCAGAGACATACAGAATGTGGCATTTAAGATGTTTAATAACTTAAGGCTTTTCATGACAGCAAGACACATCTGCTCCTGGCAGCACCAATCTACTTTATAAAAGGGTGATGGGCATTGAAGAACCTCCATATGGAGTTTGCTTTCTTTGTGGCAAAGCTAGCCATTTGGGCAAGAAACTATCCTTGCCTTGACTGCTGGCAATATACCATTGAAACTAGACATGCAGGACACAAAAATTCCTGCTTCATAGAAAAGTCTGTCAGATATTCTAGGCCTGTAGACCAAAGAGGGTTGCTTCAATGTTACTGAAGACCCTTGGGTGACTGTCCAGGCAGCCAGCTGTCTGTCACTTCTATAGTTTTGGAAGTGGCTTACACTGCACTGCTTGTTTATTTGGGTAATAGTATATCTTTCAGGGGTCTTTGATGAAATTGATGACTAGATAGTTATAGTTACAGTTTTCCTTAGTGATGATACAAAACTTTGGACTCACCAAGATAGGATAAATAATGAAATATTTTCTCTGAATTGCCAAATACAAATAGACTAGATACTGTAAATGTAACTCTTACTTGATAATTGTTCTTTGTTGTTGTTGTTTTTGTTTTTTTTTCTGGAGCTAAGGACCAAACTCAGGGCCTTGTGCTTGCTAGGCAAGCACTCTACTACTGAGCTATATCCCCAACCCCTAATAATTGTTCTTATTGTATATAGTTTTACTATGTTAAAGTTAAAATCTTTCCTTTTTATTTAGACAAAAAGGGGGGAAGTGTTGTGGAATAGAATATTTGTTAACTATGTAAAGATCTGTTGCTGTTTGACCTTGCCTGCCTAAGGCACCTGATTGGTCTAATAAAAAGCTGAATGAACAATAGCTAAGCAGAGGAGGGCTAGATGGGGCTGGCAGGCAGAGAGAAAAGAAAAGCTGGCCAGCCAGCCAAGGACCAGCCAGCCAGACTGGAGGAAGCAGGAAACAGGATGGACAGTGTGTAGATGAGGTAAATGAGTCTCAGGGCAGCACATAGATTAATCGCAATGGGTTAATTTAAATTAAAAAAAGAAAAGCTAGTTAGAAACAAGTCTAGGTTAAGGCCAAGCATTCATAATTAATAGTAAGTCCCCGTGTTATGACTTGGGGACTGGTGGCCTGAGAAAGCCTGCTACAGTTGAATATTTCATGTGTATGTGAAAACACTAATCACTTATTGCTGTGCATAATGGTCTGTACCTCAATTTTTTCAAATGTTATAGAAATCTGTATCCTCACTGCTTTTTCCTTTGTCTTTTCCCAAGAAAGGACTGTTGATAGCTCCCACACTAATTGTGGATTAGGCTATTTCCCCTTTTAGTTTCATTTACTATACTGTGAGGTTCCATGAGTAGGCACATACATATTTAGTATTGTTATTCTTCTTTCCTTTCTTCCTTTGATACAGGCGGGCTCCTATGGGCTGGGATTCCAGATGTGGGCCCCAGTGCCCCCTTGCTGTTCTACTTCTTGATGTATCAAACATTTTATTGCAGAGTGTAATAAAATTGCTAAATTATCTTTAGCAATATTCCTGATTCCTTGTCCAGTGTGTCTGATATTCATATGATTACTGCAGCTTTCTTAGGTTGAGTATTTGTGGAGCAGATCTCAATTTTTATCTTTTTTTTTTTTTTTTTGGAGCTAAGGATTGAACCCAGGGCCTTGTGCTTGCTAGGCAAGTGCTCTACCATTGAGCTAAATCCCCAACCCCAGTTTTTACTTTTATTTTTTATTTTTTTGAGATTTAATTAACATTATGTGCTTGGGTGTCCTGCCTGCATGTGTCATCATATGATGTGTTTGTAATTCCTAAGACCAGAAGAGGGCATCGGGTCCCTTGGGACTGATGATAGTGAGCTGCCATGTGGTGCTGAGAATCGAACCAGGGTCCTCTGGAAGAACGGCCAGTGCTCTTAACGGCTGGGTCATCTCTGAAGCCCTCAGTTTTTACTTTTACCGTATGTGTTTGGGTATCATAAAGAGAGTCTATAGTTTTCATTTGGGTATCATGAAGAGAGTCTATAGTTTTTACTTTTTGTTTATTTATCTCGGCCTTTTTATTAGATTATGTGGTCCAGTTGGTTTGATCGGTATGTTAGGGCAGAAGCCTACCATCTTACATTTGTGTTCTGTTTCCCTTCTGGGTCCTTCTTAGGTATCACCCACCCCACCCTTTGTTGTTCTTGTTTGAAGATGGGGTTTCATGTAGCCCAGGCTGGCCTCTAGCTCCTTATGTAGCCTGAGCTGGCCTTGATTCTCCTGCCTCAAGCTCTCAAGGGCTAGGGTTACCGGCCTGTGTCACTATACCCATCTTGTTCTTTGTAGTAGTTGTTGTTTTTATTGTAAAAATTACTTTATTACTTAATAATTTGTTTTAGTTTGTGTGTACATGTGTCATGATGTGTATGTGGAAGTCAGAGAACAGCTTAGGGGTGTTTCTTCTCTTCTTCCACTGTGAGGGACCTGGGGGTTAAACTCTGGTTGCCAAGTGTGGTGTGTGTGTCCTCAGCTGCTGACTGGCCTACCTGCTGTGGTGTGTGTGTGTGTGTGTGTGTGTGTGTGTGTGTGTGTGTGTGTGTGTCCTCAGCTGCTGACTGGCCTACCTGTTCTGTTCTTAGTTTCTAAAGACTGTTTGTGTATTCTAACTTATTCAGATGGTTAGTATTTTAGTATCTTTTGTGTTTTTATTTTATTTATTCTATCTTGTGATTGTGTAGAACATTTCTATTGTACTACAGTCTTCTTACGTGCTCTCCCAGCATGTGACTCTAAGCTACCAGTGTTCATGTATAGCCATGTAACAGTATTTTCTATTTCTCTCACTTACCTAAGAATAACATCTGTGCTGATATTGCCTACAACTCACTTACATACTATTAACCCTGTGGCACATCACTTTCCCAATCTGTTTTACGTCTTCCTGAGGCTGATTCCAGGATTATTTTTGGTACTGTTCCTGTTGTGCCTGAGCACCTGTAGTGGCGCCGTATCCATGTGGACATTCAGTAAATATATTGATTAAGAGAATAAGGATATTTATTGTATGTAAGTAAGATTTTGAAAGTCATATGGTTGAAAATTATGTAACTTAGTATTCACTTATTTATTTATTTATTTGAAATGTGTTTTGCTATGTAACTCAGGCTAGCTTCCAGCTCACATGATGACCTTGCTCCATTTTAAGCCCATTTAACAGAGAGTTCACACAAATATCAAGTTCAAGTACATGTTCTTCACATTTTTGGTTAGATAATTGAAGAGCTTTGCTGGACCAGGGTTAGATGCAGTAGAATTCGAAACTTTGCTGCTCTCCTTCTTTTGGTAAATGTAGTGAGTGAGAATCTGCTGTTGCTTATTCCAGCCAGAAGTAGTGTACTGAAGATTTTGCAAAGAGTCACTTTTCAATTTAAGTGGACCTTTTAGTGCAAATTCTGACTGGGGATTGCATTTTCACACACAAAAAGATCTGGCATTGAAATGGCATGGGCTTGGGTGTCAGAGTCCAGCTCTGACCTGTCGAAGGGTTCTTGCGGGGAGGAGAGAGGATTGAGGAAGCATTAGATAGAAATATAAGTGGAGATGAAGAGAAAGACAGAGACCGAGGATAGCTTCGGGAGGGCCCTGGGTCAATACCCAGCCTCTTCGAGATTTATTCTAATGGGCTTTCTAAACAATGTCAAGGGGAGAGGCCAAAGGCCTCCCTTTTAAGATCAAAGCACAATGTGCAGCCGAGTATAGACTCTTCAAACACCTGGTAACCATGCCCATGACCAAATTGTCCCATTTCAGCCCTGCTGGGAAAAGCAAGCTCAGATTCTCTGTCCTTGAGTAAGGTCTTACTAGAGAGCCTCTGTGGGCCCCCACACTTGGAGGCTGAAGAGTTGCCTCAGGGGTTAAGAGCATTTGTTGCTCTTGCAGAGGATCTGGGTTAAATTCCCAGAACCCACATGATGGCTCACACTATCAGTAACTCCAGTCACAGGAAGAATCTAATACCCTCTTCTAGCCTCCCAGGGTACTGCATGCATGTGCTTTACAGACATACATGCAGGCAAAACCAGTACATACATAAAATTTAAAAAAAAAAAAAAAAGGCTGGAGAGATGGCTCAGAGGTTAAGAGCACTGACTGCTCTTTCAGAGGTCCTGAGTTCAATTCCCAGCAAGCACATGGTGGCTCACAACCATCTGTAATGAGATCTGGTGCCCTCTTCTGGCCTGCAGTCATACACGCTATATACATAATAAATAAATAAATAAAATCTTAAAAAAAAATAAAATAGAGAAAGAACATCATGGGCTTAATATCTCCTGGAGTAGAAAAAAGCCCAAAGATAAGTCTGTATCTTCCCATTTGCTAAACTGCCTTTGAATTTTAGTAATTGCATCATTTGATTTGGTGTGAGTACGTGTTGGGGTGTGTGTGTATGTGTTTGGGGTTTGGAGGTGGGGAGAAGATTGGAGACAGGACCCTTACTGCAGGTTTGGCTTGCTGCTGGGTGCTGGGGTGTGCACTAAGTGTGGGTACTGCTGCAGTCCTGCAGGTACTAGGTTCCGGGTGCCAGGTTTTCTGCAAGAGAGGAACACTGTGCTTTTCTGTGCTCAGGTGACTGACATTCAGCTGCTAGTGCAGTTGTAGCGAGTAACATTTTCAAGTGTTGGAAAGTAAATAATTTAATTCTAACGATTGATTGTCAGAGTTTCTCAAGTAGGGCTCATTTTGAAAAGCACATTCTCAGCTCTAAATAGGACAAAGTGTTATAATTGGCCATTTTCCTCTGTATTCATTCCTTAACTTTTCACCTCTTTAAAAAATTATTTGGCCAGGCGGTGGTGGCACAAGCCTTTAATCCCAGCACTCGGGAGGCAGAGCCAGGCGGATCTCTGTGAGTTTGAGGCCAGCCTAGTCTACAGAGTGAGATCTAGGACAGCTTCCAATGCTACACAGAGAAACCCTGTCTCGAAAAACAACAAAAACAGAAACAAATTATTTATATCTGTTTTTGTTATGTGTGCCTATGATATATATGTATGCAGGGTGGTGTGGGGGATGGGATTACATGCCAGTTGGCAGACTTATATGGCATGTACTTCATCTGCTGAGCCCTCCTGCCCACTGGCCACCTTCTCTTGATATTCTTACTTTAATTTCTGAATTTCCCATAGTTCCTAATGTTTAGTAATGCCAATAGATTAATTTATTCTAGTGTCTTTTTAGACAGAAAGACGGAAGGACGGCCTAGAAATCATGCCAGGTTATGAGCATACCTCTCAATGTTGACTAAAAGGTAGGATTATGATGAAAAAGGGAACATCAATCTTTTAAAGCCAGTTCAGCAGGAAAAGTAAGCGCCTCCTCCAGCCTAGTGGAGCAGCAGCCTCTGGCTTCCCAGCGAAGAGCTCAGTCTCATTATCTCAAAGCTAATGATCAATCATCAGTGTAATCAGCACACGCCGTTTAATGGTATTCTTAATTTTTTTTATTTTTATTTTTAAGGTACAGGGAAAACAATGGTGATGGACATGTTTTATGCTTATGTGGAAATGAAGAGGAAAAAACGGGTCCATTTTCATGGCTTCATGCTAGATGTGCACAGAAGTAAGTGACCCCAAGCAGCCAGTGACTTTTCAGTGTGATAACTACAAAATCATTTTCCTCTTCAGTGATCCAATATGTATAAGCTGTAAAAAATTAAGACTTTTGCTTGAAGTAAGATTTTCTTTGGTATCTTTTGCTTTGCGGTATATGGAAAACGAGAATGCATCTCGAGGTAGTTCTTAAGAACAGTTCAGTGCTCAGCAATTAGAGCACAGAGGCAACACCTGTCTTAGGAAGTTTTTGACTAGGTTCCTACTGTGTTACCTGTCTTGTATGTGCTCAATCTGTATTTGCAGGTAGATTGCATAGCTCTCTTTAGAGGCCTTTTGTTTTTGTTTTGTTTTATATGTTCGTTTATCTATCTGTCTATCTATCTATCTATCTATCTATCTATCTATCTATCTATCTATCTATCTATCTATCTATCTATCTTTCTATTTATCTGAGGCAGGGTTTCTCTGTGTAGCCCTGGCTGTCCTGGAACTTAGTCTGTAGACCAGGCTGGCCTTGAACTCAGATATCTGCCTCCCTGTGTCTCAGAGCTGGGATTAAAGGCATGTGCCACCACACCAGGTTTCTTGTTTATTTTTTGAGATGGCCTGATGTAATTCCTGATCCTTCTGCATCATCTCCCCCTGGTGGGATTCACGTGTTTTATCTATCTCTTGGTGTTTGTAGATTATTTCATTTCCTGCATGGTTTGCTTGGCATCTGTACCTCCCTAGAACAGGAACATTGCTTTTCCCCTAGGACATTCAGTATTTAGTGTAGATATCGTGAATAAGCAGGAATGGTCTGGATGTTGTGGGTTGGCCACAAGAGAACGTACTGACTAGATATGCAAGACAAGGTATGTACTTCACAAGCTGATGTCCCCCTCTCCTCTCATCACTTAAACCCAGGACCAATTCCAGTTTGCTGATGCATCTAGCTGCCTCTCGCTGTTGTCCGTAAAGTGATTCAACAAGACAGGCGACCTTGAGTTGCCTTACAGTTTTAATATTTGAATAACTTGTTTGGAAGTGGAGAAATGCAACACCTTTCAATAATCAAATTGTGATGACTGAACTCCGTTGCATGTGGAGTTTAAATTTAATGTTTATGTCTAAGTTAAGTTTCACTCAGGGATAAAAAAACATGTCTAGTTCCTTAAAATTTTCTATTAATATAATATTTTGTCTGTTTCATTTTGTATATCCAAGGAATACATCGCCTTAAACAGAGCTTGCCAAAAAGGAAGGCAGGATTCATGACTAAGTCATATGACCCGATTGCTCCCATAGCTGAAGAAATCAGCCAAGAAGCTTGTCTTCTATGTTTTGATGAATTTCAGGTAAAGTGGGGATTTTCCTTTTTTGTTAGATTTAGATTTATTTTTATTATTTTAAATTATGTGTATGTGTGTGTGCATGTGCACACACATGGGGTTGTGTATGTGTGTATGGGTGCTCACCAAGGCCGGAGGCATTGGGGGGTCCCCTGGAATTGTATTTACAGGTGGTTGGGAGCTGCCTGGGTTCAGGGCACTGGACTCAGTGTTCTACAAGAACACCAGGCACTCTGCACCTCTGGGCTTCGCTCCAGCCCCAAGTGGAGATTTTTCAAAGCTATAGAATGGCATGTTGAATGAAGTGTGAGCATTTCATTTTTCTCCTGGTGTTTTCATTATTTTATGAATTGATTTCACATATTCTCTGTTATTGCTTCAATTTTGCTGTCTTGTTTAGGTTTCACAAGCCATGGCCTACTCAGGATAACTTGGCTCCTGCTTTTGTGTGGCCCCTGAGGAAAGATTTCTGGGGCACAGTGCTTTTAGATCTATTTTATTATTCACTCCTCTGTAAGTGTGTGTGTCTGTGCATCTATGCGCACCTGCAGATGATGCTCCTGGAGACCAGCAGAGGGCGACAGACCCTTGGAGTTGTAGTTAGAGGTAGTTGTGGTGCTGGGAGTTGAATGTGTGTCCTCTGCAAGAGCAAGAGCTCTTAGCCACTCAGCCATCCCACCAGCCCTGGGTGAATGTTTAAGTGGTAGCAAGAGGAAGAAGAAGGATGAGGACACGGAGGAGGAGGAGGAAGAAGAAGAAGAAAGAGAAGAAGGAAAAAGAACAGAGAGTCTATGTGGTGTGGAAAGCCTGAAATACTAACTTATTGTAAGAGAAATTTGCTGACTTATAAGTTACAGTAAATGTCATGTGTTTTCCTTCTATAGCAGATATCATACAGTTGTAAAACAGTGTGCCTACAGGGTTTATGTGCACCATGTGTATGCAGTGGTCACCAAGGCCAGAGGACACCAGATCCTCTGAAACTGGAGTTATAGGATCTTCTCATTCAAACCACCACACGATCTTAAAGGATCTCGCCTGCTAACACATGCAATAGAGGTGTGCGCATCACTGTCCTCATCTGCACTTGGTTTGATAGTTATCCCAGTTGCCTGATTTCTTATCACAGGATCTTTTCTGTTCTACCGCTAATTAGACGATGCCTGTCTATAAGTAGCTCATCTACAAGCTTGTCAGAAACCTTGGACCTGTTTCTTATGAATTTGATCTATTTGGGGAAACACTTGTATAGGGGACCCCGTTAGACCAGAGCACCTCTTTGTCTCTATCTGTTCAGGCACTACTTATTTAGGTACTGTATTTCCAAATGAAAGTCTTTCAAGTACATTTCATTTTTCATAAATTGGAACCTTTGATGGTTGAGGTGTTGCCTCAAGGCATCTTTCCCATTGTCCCAGTGAAGATTTGAAGTTTCTCTTTAATGATACTCTCTCCTAAAAAGTTGCAGTTTTATACACATCTTGTTTGCAACCTTATTTATTTCTCTATTTTGAGACAGGGTCACTGGGTAGCTCAGGCTGGCCTCAGACTCACAGGGACTCCATCTGCACACTGGCCTGATGAGTACTGGGATTAAAGGCGTGCATACCACAGCTGGCCATTTATTTATTTATGATTTTATTTATTGTACTTTATCTGTTTAGATACTTTGTCTGCATGTATGTCTGTGCACCACATGCATGCTAGGTGCCCTCAGAGGCAGAAGAGGGTGTCAGTCCCCTGGAACTGGAGTTAAAGATCACTGTGAGCTGTCTTGTGGGTGCTGGGACTCAAACCCAGGTCCTCTGGAAGAGCAGCCTGTGCTCACCACTGAGCCATCTCGCTAGTCTTCATTTTTTTTTTTTTAATTTTTAAAGATTTATTTTATATATTTACCTGGCAGGGGAGATACTATGATCATGAAGGTGGTTTTCCCAGGGCGAGGCTTATCCATTGTACTCCAGATGTGCTGACCCCTGCGATTTCCCCAAAAAGAAAAAAAAAAGATTTATTTTATTTTAACTGTATGAGTGCTTGTTTACCTGCATATAGGTAAGTCCACTGCAAGAGGGCCTGGTGCTTGCAGAGGGCACCAGATGTCCGGGAACTGCAGTTATGCATGGTTGTGAGCTGCCATGTGGGTGGTGGGAACCAAACCTGGGTCCTCTTAGTTTCTCAGTCATCTATCCAGCCCCCGTCCACAGCTTTAAATACTCCATGTTCTTTCTTTGCTTCCCTGAACTTCATTCTTCTTTTGTAATCTGCCTCCTCTGTCTTTGCTTTGATTTCTCGCTGTAAACCCAATGTCAAGCAACAACCATGCCACAGATGAATGCTGTGTTACGTTGATTCTCCCCCAACAAGTGGAAAGTCCATTGCTTTCGAATTCAGCCTCACTTACAGTTTTCAGGACATGAGCAGACCGTACCGCATTCTTTGCCAGTATATAACACAAATGGCCTCTAGCCTGTTTCCCAACAGCGCCCTTTTGTCTGAAACCTGAGCGGTCTTTACCGTCCATATCCTGGTGTTCCGCTCCTCCACACTCCCACCAGAATGGTCTGGTAAGCTTTGCTTACAGCATCCCCCCCTTAAGCATTCCTGCCATTGTGTGTCCGACACCTCCTGAGCAAGGTCAGCAGTTTAGAACCAAAGACGAAAATCTCAGCCACGTTTTCTCCTGTCAACATCCTGAATTATCTGGTCATTTTTACTTGTTAATAGGTGAAAATGCTATCTTATTATTTAACTTATATTATTTATACTAATACAATTTTTCTCCTTTGTTTACATATTAAGTTAGTCTTTCATGAGCTGTTTGAGGTGTTGCCTATCTATCTATTGGGCTGTTCCATTCCATCTATTATTTTTACTCATTAATTTTTTTCGTTCGTTTTGGTGCTGGAGACTAGACCTAGGGCCTCTTGCACATGGGACAAATCATCTACCACCAAACTGCATCTCAGCTCCTTATGCGTGCTCTATGATGTTGGCTACTGTTTCCTGGGTGCTTTCTTCTTCTTCTTCTTCTTTTTTTTTAAATTTTAATTTAACTTTATTTCATGTGCATTTATATAAGGGTGTTGGATCCCCAGGACTGGAGTTACAGATGGTTGTGAGCTGCCATGTGGGTGCTGGGAATTGAACCACGGTCCTCTGCAGAGCAGCAGTGCTCTGAACCACTGAGCCATCTCTCCAGCCCCTCCTGGGTGCTTTCTACATGCCTGTGTGTTTGTGTTGATTGTTTTGGTTTTGGTTCTTTGAGTCAAGGCCTCTTAATGGTCCTGGAGCTTGTTTTGTAGACCAGGCTGGTCTTGAGACCATTTGCCTCTGTCACAGAGATCCATTTGCCTCTGCCTCCTGAATGCTGGGATTAAAGGTGGGCTCCATCATGTCTGACCCCTATATTTTGTCTTTCTTTTAAACAAAATATTTATTTTAATTTTTAATTGTGTACATGTGTGCACATAAGTGTGGGTGTTTGTGAACTCCAAAGGAAGCATGGATCCCCTGGAGCTGGAGCTGGAGGCAGCTAGGAGCTTCTTGACGAGGGTTCTGGGAACTGAGCTGGAAAGGACAAGAGTTGCTCTAGACTGCCAACTCCAAAGCCTTTGTTCTTAAACACCATGCAGTGATTCCTATCCTTCCATCTGCGACCACAAGTTTATACAACAATGCATTACCAATACGGAATTACAGGAGTATATATACTATACATAGGTAATAACCCTCGTTAACTATTCTTGAGAGTTTAATATATGTCTTATTAAAGTTTTGCAACTAGGTATTGTTGCTGCTTTCATTATATTGGTGAGAAAATGCAGAGTCAGAGAGGTTATGTAACTTAGCTGTGGTTTAAATCCAGCAGCCTGGCTCTGGCTCAGAACAGCTCTGCCACGTATCTTTCTTAGCACACGAAGTCATGTATTGTGTGGTTAAATATCTTGCTGCAGAGTAAGGTAGGGTTTGGAGGTTTTTAACAGCAGAACCTAGAAGTCACCATTAAGCTTAGTATAATACTTGCTGAATTCACTAGAAAAGACTCTTTAGGTGCTTTATTCTTAGTGATGGTATGTGTGCGCCTTGACTTTTAAAATGGAATCATCTTATTAGTCTTGCTGTTTATTATTGATCTCTAGGGTGGTGGTAATGAATATAACGCTTATTTTATAAGGAGACAAATGGAGATTATTGCCGCCGGAAAACAAGGGCATTCACGCTCTGTGTGCGCTCAAGAGTTGAAGGGGCTTTTAAGCCCCTTTGGGAGCAGTTAGCTCACGTTTTACAGAGTGAGTTTCTCTCTCCATCATATCTGCCAAACATGACATCTCAGATACACTTCTTTGGTTGGGGGATGTGTCTGTATAAGGTTTTGGTTTTGTTCTTTTTTTTTTTCTATCTTTTTTTTCTTTTTTCTTGAATGTGTTTTAGTGGCTGAAAATAAAAAAGAAATCTCATTCTTAAGGTTTTCTTTCAAATCTTTATTGTATCATCTTTGAATATTTATGTTACCTGCTACACCACTTGTGACTCTGAAAACGGTATACTGACGAGGACATGTGTTACAGATATAGTCTTTCAAAAGCGTTTGATAAGCAGAATGCTGTGTTAAATTCTCCTCCATAAACTATCACTATCACCCAACAGATACTGTTAGCCGGTTTGATAAAGCAGGAGCACTATTAAAAACTGCTAATAAAAAGTAGGTACTTGTTTTTGTGCTAATACTAATTACTGATAATGCATGCTTATGTTTGGCAGTCAGCGCATGGCAGCGTACCAATCAGCGGGTGACTGAGCCGCAAGCACTTATACATGTAAATGAATTACTTTTTTCCCCCTTTTTTCTTTAAGTGAGTCAGGATGGAAGGCAACTCTAGGTCATAAAGATCTCTTCTCTTTAATGCTAATGAATGTCTCCACTCTCTGCTCGCAGACTACCCTTATTGGTAATCTGTAGCCTTGTCTTTTGTTCCGGGTGGTAATGAAATGCTGGGTGCTGAGCACCCCAGCTCTCCAAGAATGTGGGGCCAATGGTCTTCTGTTCACTCATACTGTAAAATTACTGTTCCCCAGCAAAGACGGGCAAGTGCGGGGCCGAGATCAAAGAGTATACATTGGCATCCAGCTGCACCGAGTGACTCCTGCTTTATTAATTAGTCATAGCTTCTCCAAGTTAATTTTCTCAGCTAGCACAAAAACATCCCATAATGTAAAAACAGCCAAGAAACTCGACCACAAGCCTTGGCTGTTTGTTGCCGTCCATTTCTGGGTGAAGCTTTTGCACTGTATCAGCTGACTATTTTGCTCCGAACTTCAGGGCGCAAAAGCTATTTTTCATTTTTTTATTCTAAAAGCCGTTATGAACACAGTCGAAGAACTGCCTTCATTTTTTAATATCGAGTGGCATTTCATCGATTTTCTTTTTAAAGGGAATGTATGGAGAGGCTGGGGCTGGCTTTAAAAGCTAGTTTAAAAAGTGCAGTTGCTACTGAATTTTGCAAGCTCGTTCTATCTGCTCATCAGAAATGCCACTGGTGTTTAGGCATTTGAAAAGGATCTTCTCTATGAATGTTTTTGTGGAAGCAAAATTTGTCCATAGTCCTGAGTTCCTGCAGAACGCCACCAGCAACACTTCTTCAGCGAACGCTTGGAGTTCCTTGGGTCTTTTTAATAGAAGCCATTTTCAGTGGTCTCTCCTAGTGAATGTTTGTAAGTCATTGCTTGAGATGAAAAGACTCCCCTCCCCCACCCCTTGTGGTTTTGTTGTTCAGGTGGGAAGGAAATCCTTCACTGTTCCAGTACGATCCTGGCCAGAAAGAAAGTATTTAGACCTCTGCAATTCAGTTTTGCCTGGCTGTGTTATAATGGTATATTATATGGTTATAATGTGTTATAATGGTTGGTAACTTGGAGTTTCTTGATCAGATAGGAAGATCTCCGTGAGTTTTTGTACCCTCTAAGAGAGAGAAAATAATAATGTGACGAGTTAGGAAGCACATGTAGGGCATATTTTCCTGAGATTCTTTGAATGTGCTGGTAAAGAAGGTCAAAGCGCTTCTGTACCGGGACATCTAAGAACCCTGCTGGCACTCCACAGTTGCTGTGGTCAGTAGGTCTTCATCTGGCGTTTAGGTTGTGTGTGACGTTTCCCTCTCTCGATTGCTGATTTCTTTGTGAACTGTAAAAGCCTCTTTTAAAAAAGTTGCCATTAAGTGGACTTTTTGATTATGATTTAAACAAGAAACAATTTTGAATAATTTCAACAAGAAATAAGAGATGAGTAGCTGCGTTCTCTGTTGCCTGGCATGGTTTTGCCTGCACTATGCCGTGTTTTAGCTGCATGGTGCAGGTCTGGTTTGGTCAGAGGTTATGGTTTTAAAGCACTGCACTAACTGTCCTCGGGAGGGGTAGATTTATTTTTATTTTTTTTTTAGAGGGATATTTGTGTTTGCAAGGTTAGCAGAGGCTGGCGTGCTGGAAGTGACTGCGGCGCCTTTGGATTATTCATGGACAGTAATAGAAGGCACTTAAAAAGAACAATGAAATTGCTTATTTCTGTGATGGGCCATCTGTTGAATTGTTTTGTGCAACAATTGCACAATAGTATCTATGTCATATCATTCTATTTTCAACAGCAGCTGATTGTGTCTCACTGGCTACTTGTCCTTATTTCTAAAGTCCCATGACCATTAAAAGTCACCTTTCCAGGGACCTTTGCCAGAAAGGTATTAGGAATTGCAAGTAGCCCGTGTATTTTAATGTGGTTCTTGCTCCCCCACCTGTGTGTGTGTGTTGCGGGGGAGTCGAGGGTGGCAGTGTAAGGAGAGAGTTGGTCATGTTCTAATTAATTGGATTTCCTAAATGTTTAGGTCAGTTTTCTATGCTTTCCACATGCAGTTGCTAAAGACGTTAGTGTAGAGCCATTTGATAATTTGGGTAGAAATGATTGATCTGTGCAAAGGAGGTGGGAGCGTAGAAGACCGTTCGGCGGCCTTTCGTGTTTTTAATTATCTACTCTTTCCTTCCTGACGATAATTAGGATTTTCCTCCTGGAATTCACTCCCATCTTAAAAAAAGAGCCATTAGCAAATTTGTCAGAGCAGAAGTAAAATTAAAATAAAACAAATGTGTTGTTGTCCACAGGTCACTGACATCGCCGATGCCATGATTCTGAAACAGCTTTTTGAAAATCTGTTCAAAAACGGGGTCGTCGTTGTGGCAACATCGAACAGACCGCCGGAAGGTAAAACAAACAACGCGCTCTCCCCATCCAATTAGATGGGGGCTTACAGAGCTCCCCAAGCCCAAGCCCGGTGTCTCCGAGGAGTAGTCTTGTGTGTGTGAGTCTGTTGACTTCGCTTACCCTTGGTTTTGTAACAGGCTCATTCTGAAGAAACAGTCGGAGTTTGTATTTAAGAGCTATCTCTGCTGTTTAGCAAGCCTGGCCCAGTTGCTTCCCATGGTGGGTGTAGTCCCCCCAACACTAGGCACAGGATTTGTACCTAGAAAAATGCAAGTATTTCTAGCTGCTTTTTATGCCATACAAGAAAGCTCAATGAAATGAAAAACTCTTAATTAAATTTTAGAAAAAGATGAAGCTCACTTTCATGAGTAGGGTTTTTTTTTTTTTTTTCACTACTTCACTTAATTTATCATTTCTAAAAAGGCACTTGTGGCTTATTAGGAAAGTATTTAAGAATTAAAATACAAGTAGTAGTTAGACAAAAGTAACATTTAAAATCCTGTAATTTTTTTTTTTTTTTTTAAACTCATCATGCGGTCAGTTAAAGGTGAGGAATCCAAAATAATGTTTCCCAGGGGACTGTCAAGGCCTTGCTCAGAGGGCCTGGACTCACCTTACCTGACTTCATGCTCAGCCCCCTCACCTCCTGGAGCTTCCTTTGCCTCTGTGTTTTGTCACGTGGCTCTTGACTTATTTATTGTGTGTTTGGTTCATTGTTTGCCCTCTTCCAGAATGACTAGCTTTCTGAGGGCACGGATCATCTTTCCTCTCGGGATGTGGGTGGGCTCTATGCACTTTCAGAGTGCCTAGCACACAGATGGATCTCAGCACGAGGCCTCAGGATGAATGTGGAATGTATGTATTTCTGCAAGAACCTCTGGCTGCAGTGGAGAGAGACTGTGTGGATGAGCTTTTGAGACTGGGAGTGAGGACTGAGAAGGCTGTCATTGCAGGTGGTGGGGGACACGGTCAGATGCAGTGTCAGCAGGGCTTGGGGGTGGAAAAACAGAGACCGAGCAAGCAGTCTACCCCTGAGCCATCCCCCCATCCTTCAAGAACTTTTTAAAAAATGAAATTACTGGCTGGGCATGGTAGTGTAGGCCATTAATCCCAGCATTTAGGAGGCGGAGGCTGGTGGATCTCTAAAAGTTCAAGGCCAGCCTGGTCTACCAACTGAGTTCCAGGCTAGCCAAGGCAACCTAGTGAGACCCAGTCTAAAAAAAAAAAAAAAAGGAAAAAAACAAAAAACAAAATAAAAAGAAAAGGAAAAAATGTGGGAGGTGTTGAGAGTTGTGGTTTGAATGATAACAGCTTATGTATTTGGATGTTTAGGTCTCAGTTGGTGAACTGTTGGGAAGAATTAGAAGGTGTAGTCTTGTTGGAGGAGGTGTGTCACTGAGGGTGGGATGTGAGGTTTCAGAAGGCCACAGCAGACCCAGAGTCTCTCTCTGCCTGTTGCCTGTGGATCAGGATGTAAAACTCTCAGCTACTGCTCTAGCACCATGCCTGCCTGCACGCCACCACACTTCCTGCCATGATGATAATGGACTAAGTCTCTGAAACTGTAATCAAACCCTCAATGAAATGTTTTCCTTTATAAGAGTTGCCTTGGCCATGTGTCTCTTCACAGCAATAGAACACTAGTTAAGACAAGAGTAATGGAGGAACACATGTGATGTGCACTTTTGGCCTCCACACATGTATGTGCTCTGGTGCGTACTCACCCCACACACATGCAGTTGCAGGAAATACTACACACACACACACACACACACACACTCACTCACTCACTCACTCACATGTATAAATACCAGATCAACTAAGTGAAAACGGTGTTTCCTCTGCTATAGCTAATTTGACAATATGATCAGGATTGTCTTTGCGCAATGGCAAAGGTGTGCTCATGGTAGGGAGGGACTAGACTAGTCAGTCCACAGCAATGACAGTCAAAGGAAAAGTAGTGCTTGGCTGTGTAGCAGTTCCGCTGTGGTAAAGTGAGGCAGGCACTCACAAGGAGAGGCTGAGGCACACTTTGGAGCACGGATGTTGTGGGCATGAACAAGCCCCAGACTGTCAGACAGTGTGCAGGAATTGAGCTGGAGCTAGCTTTGGCGAAGACCCGGAGGTCAAGATGCAGAGTTGCAGCAGTTGGACACTGGTCAGCTGAGAGCCTCTTCCACAAGCCCTAGAGTGTCTCCCCATTAGCAGGGTGGACAGAAACCATCTTCACAAGTGAAATTTTTTATATATGTTTTTTATTTTTGGTTGTTCAAGATGGGTTTCTCTGTGTATGCCTGGCCATCCTGGAACTTGCTCTATAGAACGGGCTGGCCTCGAACTCAGGTATCTGCCTGCCTCTGCCTCCCAAGAACTGGGATTAAAGTGCGCCACCACTGCCTGGTTACAGGCTGGCTTTTAACGTGTGGTCCTTCTCCTGCTTTCTGAGTGCTGGGATCAAAGAGCTTAATATTTTAATGTAAAGACACGGTGGTTTATCACCCAGAAGGCTGGGTGCAAGTTAAAGGCCAGCCTGGGCTACAGAGTAAGCAGCTAGCCTGATCTATAGGGGAAACAGTATCTCAACAAAACAACAAACAAACATTCCCAAACCACCAAAATTAAAAAAATCTGATACAAAGAGTATGACACATGTGACTGTGGATATATTCATATGTATGAGCTCATTTGTGTGTGTGCGTAGTTTTATTGGTAAAGAAAGAGACAATATTGATATTAGGAAAAGACAAAATGATAGAATAAAGAATGGATCTGTGGTTGCATGGGCTGGGGTGGGAGATTTTGACTGTAAAGGGGCAACAATAAAATATTTCTTGATATATTAGAATTGCTCTGTATCTTGACTGTGGTGGTGGTTACATGTGTTAAAACTCACGCAACTGTATTCCACAAAAGTTAACTTTATTCTATGTAAATTAAGAAAATCTGCATTAGCTTGTTTCTCCTTGATGGCTGTGAAAGATCAGGGTCTAACTGGCCCCATGAAAGGTTGTTTTCTTTTCCAACCATGAGAATACATGCAGCTTTTCCTGAAGGTTATAGCTTTGGTCCAGGTAGTACTGTCATTGAAGAGCTAGAATTAGCCACTGAGCAGCACGTGCCTGTTATCCAGCACCAGGTGGTGGACCAGAGGACTGCCCATGAGTTTGAGGCTAACCTAGCCTATGTAACAAGTTCCAGGCCAGCCCCAGTGACATCCCTTTTCCTCTTCAACTCTCCAGACTGCATCTTCAGATGGCTGTACCAACCGGGGAAAGAAAGTTCTTGGGAAATGTTAAGTGGCTAGAAAGAGGGCAATGTATTGGAGGAGCTCAGAAGACAGCCCGTGTCACCAGAAAGTGGGGGTACAGGATGAAGCCAGAGGAAAGAGCTAGATTTTATAAAGCAACGATACGAATTTTGAATTTTATAGTAAGAGATAATGTAAGCCACTGAAGCTTGCCTCAGGCCGGGCTGATAAGACCCCAGTTGGAAGGATTGCTTTGCTTGTTATTTGAAGAAGGGGTTTCTGGGTGGAGTGTAGTAATGTGGTGGACCCAGGTAGACCTGCTTAGAAGCTACTGTAGAATACAGACAAGAGGTGGCTATGTCTTGGTACCAGACAATGGTTCTCTAGTGGGGACTGTGTGCCTTGGAGATTTAGCAAGGCCTCACTGTTCTACCCAAGAACATTGGCAGGCAGCGGCTTTGAGGCTGGGACTGCTGCCAGAGACATTGTTAGTGCAGAGCTATTCTCCATACGAGAACCACGCGGACAAACATGTCAGGAGTATACAGAACCAGAAACCTGATATAGCCTGGTGGCAGTGGATTTGTAGGAAACAACTAGAAAATAAACCCACGATTTAAATTCCACATACATAATTCTCACATTTTATGTTCTAAAGTGAAGTTTTTCTGTTTTCATAATATTCCAAGTTTTTCTAGTTTCATAATATTCTGGTTGGGAAAAAAATAGTAAGAATTAATTGGATGGTGACCCACCGAGTTAGCAGTTCATTAGATCAAATTAGTTAAAAATTCCAAATTAACTTGATGATTAAACTTGAGAACTCTGTTCAGAAAATAGGAAAGCAGCATTAGAGGAAAGTATGTATGAGTTGACTGGTCGTTATTCGTCAGTACAGTTTGGAGTGCTGGAAAGGGAGCGGCCCCAAGATTGGAGCTAGAGTGGTACAGAGGAGGTTAGAATTTCTGTTCTTGACTTTTAAAAACTTAAAAATATTTATTATTGGGGTTGGGGATTTAGCTCAGCGGTAGAGCGCTTGCCTAGCAAGCATAAGGCACTGGGTTCGGTTCTAAGCTCTGGTTATAAAAAGTTATTATTATTACTTTATGTGTATGGGTAATTTGACTGCATGTATGTCTGTGTACCTCATGCATGCCCACTGCCATTGGAGGCCAGTGGATCCCCTTGAACTGGAGCCAAAGATGGTTGTGAGCCACCATGTGGTTGTTGGGAACCCAACTCAGGTCCTCTGCAAGAGCAGCCAATTAATGCTCTTAACTGCTGAGCTATCTTTCCAGCCCCCCAACTTTTTTTAACATAAAAAATTTAAGATTTTATGTGTGTGTCTGAATGAACATTCATGCACACTCAAGTGTGTGCCGTGATGTACCTGTGGAGGTCTGTGAACAATGGGGTGGGGGTGGGGTTGTGGGGGGGAGTTGGTTCTCTCCTTCCACCACATGGTTCCCAGGAATTGAACTCAGGTCGTCAGGTGTAGAGGAAAGTGCCTTTACCCACTGAGCCATCTTGTTGGCTCAAATGTCTGTTTTCTATGTACTGTTTATTATAATGAAAACGAATTAAGTAGTATTAAAGTATCCTGACTAGAATAATTTGATTAATCCATTTTCTTAGACCACCAGACAAAACTATTATGTGATTTTTATTCAGACCAGTATATTTATAGTAAACAAAGGACGAGATAGCATTCAAGTTGGCTACCAGTGTGTGCACACTCACATTTATGTTTTTATTTTACTACTTAAAGGAAAAAAAATTTACTGGGTGTGGTGGTGCATGCTTTAATCCCAGCACTCGGGAGGCAGAGGCAGGCAGATCTCTGTGAGTTTGAGGCCAGCCTGGGCTACAGAGTGAGTTCCAGGCTCTTCAGAGCTAAACAGGAGACTCTGGCTCAACAAAGCATAACAGCTACAGCAGTAACAACTCTGTGGTCGTTGCTACAAAGGCTGAAAACGTATGGAAAAAAAAAACTGTCTTTCCTGTGGAGTTATTTCTTAAAATGGAAGTAGAGTTATTGCTTTAATATGATATCAGATCTTTGTGTTTTGGCTCAAAAGACAGAATTTAGCAGTGAAACTATGGAACACTTTTGTGGAAGTTATGAGCTTGTCAAGGTCTACAACTATAATTCTTTGGGAATTTCATGCAGTTTATTTTGATCGTATTCACCCCAACTTCTCCTCCTAATGCTTCCTAGATTCACCTCCTCCTTCCCACCCTCTCCCAACTTTGTGTCCTCTTTCTTAATAACCCATTGACTCCAGTTTGTGCCCCCCCATGTGTTTCTGGGTGTGGGACCTTCCACTGGGATGTGATTAACCTACCAGGGACCACACCCTTAAAGAAAACTGACTGTCTCACCCTTAGAGCCATGGCCTGTCCTTAGCTCTTCAGGTAGTGTAGTGGCTTGTGCACCCCCAGGACTCCACGAGCTTGCTCTTGCACAGATCTTGTGCAGGCATCACAGCCACTGTGAGTTCAGAGTACAGCCATCCTGCCAGGTCCAGAAGACAAGGTTTTGTTCCAGTCCCCCCCACGCCAGCTCTGGCACTTACAATCGTCCCATCCCCTGTGATAGCCCCTTAGTTTTGGGGAGAAGTGCTGCAGCTCCTAACCATGGCCGAGGATTTCAGGACATCCTTTCTCTGCACCTTGAGTAACAACTGTCACTTGTTCATGTGGAACTAAATTACAGACGAAAGAGAGAAACAAGTTGGTGGGTGGTTAGGAGAACCATGTAAACCACATATCTTACTTGAATTCCGGAACTACATGGAAACACTGAATTGCAGAGATGCATGGAGCTTACACATGGTCTGTATAAACAGAAAATACCCTAGCATTAGAAGAGTAACAGATACTACAGCATTAAATACAATGATTAAAGGCAAAAGAACAACAGCGTCTTTAAATAGATGAGTGACCAGAGCAAAGAGAAGTGTGTTCCAGGAAACTTTAGTTTCATTTTCTTTGAGGGCCAGAAGCTGGGCATGGTGGTCCATCGTGGTAATCCCAACACCAGGCAGGATGAGTCGGGGGTGGGGGGGGTGGGGGGGGGTGGGGGTGGGGTGATAAATTTGAGGCCATAATGGGCTACACAGCAAGATTCTGTCTCAAGGGAAAGAAAATCAGGAAAACAGACTGTGTAAAGAAAAAAGATTTAAGATTAAAAAGAAAAGGCAACAAATTGAGCTGAAAACTCGTTTATTGAGATCATCTGAAATAATGAAGGGCTACAGAGAAACCCTGTCTCAAAACAAAAACAAACAAAAGGACTGGAGAGATGGCTCAGTGGTTAAGAGCACTGGCTGCTCTTCCAGAGGTCCTGAGTTCAATTCCCAGCAACCACATGGTGGCTCACGGCCATCTGTATTGAGATCTGGCCCCCTCTTCTGGCCTGCAGGCATGTATGCAGGCAGAGCACTGTTTACAAAATAAATAAATGTTAAAAACAAGAAAGCTAATGAAGTAAGAAGATATTAAATCCCTTCACATCAGTCTTAGAGGCACCAAAGTGTAGAAATGGGAACTATAGGAAGTGAGATGAGTGCTGTTTGGAAGATGTTAGGAGTTTGGCAGAATATAGGACCAGACCACAGCGAAGAGAAGAGTGGAGAAGGAGGTCAGTCCCTGGGAGAGCTAGCGTGGGATGGACTTCACTGAAGAAAACTGTGCGAAGTGAAGGAGATCACTGAAGCGGGGATTGGACGAGAAGGCACCTCTGAGCCCAGGTGAGGGGTCATAGACACTGAGTGACAATGTCCTCGTTTTGTGTGGCCTGGGACAGCTTCACACCTGAGCTCTTCCTGCCTCAGCATTCCAGGTGCTGCGAGTATGGATGTGAGACACTCAGTCCGGCTGCTTTTAGGACTTAAAACATGCCTTTTACTTTCTAAATCACTAGAAAAGAAAAAATAATTAAAGAATGTTTCTCAGAGCAAAACCTGTAAAACAGCCCAGATGTATGAATAAAAACTGTGAAGCAAGATTGGACAGCTCAGTGACAGGAAACATCCTCTTCTAACCCCCCTTTTGAGCTAAGCAAGCTCCTAGCTAAGTGACCTCGTAGCTGACAGTGAGATACTCTGGCACAGTAATCACCACAATTGCCTGATGGTTCTGGAATGGAAAAAGCAGACAGATTCCTGAGGGAGAGAACTTGGAGGAGGCAGCATGGGCTTTGGGGCCAGTAAAGTCATTGCTGCATTGGTGTCTTGAGGTCCCCTGGATTTTATGGCCTGAAGAATCAGATGAGGGAGTTTGAGGTGTGGAGCTCTGCTCCACAGAACTAGACTGGGATAGCTCCAAGTTCTGTGTGCAAATCCTACCTGAACCAGAGACGCACTGCAGCATAGTCTTATCTCTGTTCTCAACTTGATTGGACTAAAAGCAAGCACCCACAGGTTAGTATAACACGCCTCTGAGTTGGTTTGTAAAAGTATTTCCAGAGATAATTAACTAAGGGGAAAGACCTTCCTGAATTTTGATAGTAGCATCTCAAAGCTTGGGCCCCTGACATAAAAGGGCAAGCTTGGGTGTTTTCTCCCTGGGTGCTGTGATGGGAACTCATTTGGTCTGCCACACCCTCCTTTGCGGGGGGGTGGGGTGGGGTGGGTGTCCAGCCTAACCTTCAGACGGTCCTTGGTATAGGGGAGTGTGGATTGAGAAATAATATATAACAAAAATAGAGACATAGATGAAGAAACAGACAGAGACACAGGATAGCTTTGGGAGGGCTCTGGGTTAATACCCAATCACCTTGAGTTTGTTTCTAATGGGCTTTTTATACACAAGGGGAGAGGGGCAAAAGACCTTCCCCTTTCAGGGTCAAGGTACAAAGTACAAACAACTGTAGACCCTTCCTTAATTTCCAAAGCACCTGGTAACTACACAGTTGGCCAAAACATCCTATTATGCAGCCTTGTGGGGCAAAGCAAGCTCAGACTCTCTGACCTGAGTCAAGATGGAGTAAGGCCACACTGTGGAGTCTCTGTGGCCCCCACCCTTCGCCATGGTGGGCTGCAGTTTTTAAAACATGAGCTGAAATGCATCTTCCCTCCCTTAAGTTGTTTTTCTTTTCCTTGCTATGTATTAGTGTATTAGTGTTTGCTCACATGTATGTCTGTGTGAGGGCATCGGATCCTCTGGAACTAAAGTTACAGACAGTTGTGAGCAGTCATAGGGGTGGCAGAAATTGAACCCGGGTCCTCTGGAGGAGCAGCCAGTGCTTTTAACTACTGAGCCGTCTCTCCAGCCTCTCTTTCTTCCTTTTTTAAAATTAGATTTCTTCATTTTATTTTATGTGTGAGTATTTTGCCAGTGTGAATGTACATGTACCACGTGTGTGCTTGATGACTGCAGAGGTCAGAAAAGGGCATAGGATCCCCTAGGACTGGAGTTACGGATGATCATCAACTACCACATGGGTGCTGGGAATCACACAACAACTGCTCTTAACCACTGAGCCGTCTCTCCAGCCCCACTTAAGTTGTTTTTCTTGTGTGTTTTGTCATAGTGATGAGCTGCCTAACACAGAAAATTGATAATGATAACTGGGGTCACTGCTGTGAATTTACCGGGTGATCAGCTGTAGTAAGCTTTGGAACTGGCCGTTGTGAGGAATTTGGAAAAGTTCCGTGATGTAGGTGACAGAAGCCCTAGAATACTGCAAGAACAACAGTGATGGGGGGGATCGAATGAGAACACCCCCGTGTGTTCATGTATTCGAATGCTTAGTCACCGAGGGGAGAACCGCTTGACTGAGAAAGATTTGAAGAACTAGGGGTGTGGTCTCGTTGGAGGAGCGTGTCACTGGGGGTGGCTTTGTGGTTCTTGAGCCCACACCAGGCCCAGTCTCTCTCTCTCTGTCTGTGTCTCTGTCTCTCTCTGAGTCTGTCTGTCTGTTTGTGTGTCTCTCTCTCTTTCTGTCTGTCTGTGTGTGTCTCTCTCTCTGTCTGTGTCTCTGTCTCTCTCTGAGTCTGTCTGTCTGTGTGTGTGTGTGTCTCTCTCTCTGTCTGTGTGTGTGTGTCTCTCTCTGTGTCTCTGTCTCTGTCTCTCTCTGAGTCTGTCTGTCTCTGTGTGTGTGTCTCTCTCTGTCTGTGTGTGTGTGTCTCTCTCTGTGTCTCTGTCTCTGTCTCTCTCTGAGTCTGTCTGTCTCTGTGTGTGTGTCTCTCTCTGTCTGTGTGTGTGTGTCTCTCTCTCTCTGTGTCTCTGTCTCTCTCTGAGTCTGTCTGTGTGTGTGTGTCTCTCTCTCTGTCTGTATCTCTGTCTCTCTCTGTCTGTGTGTGTGTCTCTCTCTCTGTCTGTATCTCTGTCTCTCTCTGTCTGTGTGTGTGTCTCTGTCTGTGTCTCTGTCTCTCTCTGAGTCTGTCTGTCTGTCTGTGTGTGTGTCTCTCTCTCTGCCTGCTGCCTGTGGATCAGGATGTTAAGCTCTTCTCCCTCCACATCAACACCTGAAGCAGTGGGAGACCTGGCCCTGAGGTCCTAAGAGCAGGAGAGCTGCCCCTGTACCTGACCAGGCAGGCACTACATCGCCTGGGCAATACAATAGAGCCAACCTCATTGGCAGAAGTGTGGCCCCATGGGCAGGAGAGAGATGCACACCCCCCCATCAATGCCTAAGGCAGGTGGGAGAGCTGGCCCTGAGGTCATAAGAGTGTGGCTCCTACACCTCACCTGGACAACACAGTAGAGCTGGCCTTGAAGGTGGAGGTGTAGGAGAACAGACCCTGAGAATGTGAAAGGGGAGAACTGGCCCTGGACAATGCAGGAGAGCTCACCCTGGTGGTGTGGACAGGGGAGAACTGGCAGGCAGACCAACCCTACAACTTCCCAACCTAGAACCAGGGTTATTTGTCCACCCCAACATCCACCCGATCCGTGATCTGCTGGAACATGTGAAGGGACCAATCCTGCAGACCCAAAGCTCCAGGATCTCCTGCAGGGCAACAACAGGCTATCCAAGACGAGTCCAGTGAGGATTGATAGTGTAGCAGGAACCAGAGGCCTCGAACCAGACCAACAAGTCTTTGCAATGAAAGTAAAGATATATGAATAAAAGGGTTTACTGTGTGACTCACTGTGTCACACTACAGCTTCCATGATGAGATTGGTTTTTCTTTTTCTTTTCTTCAATTTTATTTTATTTGGGGGAGGTTTGCAAGAGCAGAGGGCAGATACGAAGTGATGGGGAAGTGAATAGGATGGAGAACATGATGGGAAAGACACAAAGAATAAATAAAAAAGAAAGTTAAAAAAACGAAGAGTTGCCTGGTCCGGGTCTCTCCACAGCAGTGGAGTGGTAAATAAGATCGGATGGGAGCGCAGAGGTTGAGCGCTGGTAACATCTGCATAGTGAAGACTGTGTCAGCGGCGAGCAGTCCAGGTCGGAGCTGGGACTCCGCCGAGAATGGGCTGTCACTCTGTAGCAAAACACATGTTTACATTTTGTGGAAGGCTGATTACTTGGTGGAAGTGGAGGTACTTTCATTTTTTTTTTAAAAGAGTGATTTATTATCCAGCATAGTGGTACATGTCTTTAATCCCAGCACCCTGGAGGCAGAGGCAGGTGGATCTCTGAGTTCAAGGCCAGCCTCGTCTACAAAGGGAGTTCCAGGACTGCCAAGGCTACACACAGCAACCCTGTCTTGAAAAACAAACAAAGAAACAAACAAAAAGTGATTTATTTTATTGTTTTAGTTATGAATGTAAGTATGGGTTTGTGTGAGTGTGGGTGCCCTTAGAGGCCAGAGGCATTGGCTTTCCTGAAGCTGGAGTAATAGGTATTTATGATCTGCTGACATGAATTCTGGGAGCCAAACTCAAGTTCTTTGTAAGAGCTGCATGTGCTGTTGAACACTGAGCCATCTCTACAGCATCTAGTAGAGGTCATTTCAAACCAGTCGAGCATTCAGGCTGTGGTGTTGTTATTGCTGGCTGCTTTTAGTGTAGTTTATAGGAAGAATTGGGACCAAACAGCAGAACAGCCAGGTCTGAACGTTTTTCAGTTTCCCTAGAGAAGACAGTGCCTATAAAATTGGGGTCCAAGGAAAATATGGCTACTGAAGAAATTAAAGCCATTAAAACAAACCAGGTATTTTGTATCAGGAAACAGAAAAGGTCCCTCAGGAACTGGCCAGAACCCAGCTGTCACAGGCTCAAGTGTATGAAAGGTTGGAGAAATGAGAAAGACTTTCCTTGGAGAGCTTTAAAATTGGGTGTGGAGATGCATGCCTGTAACCCCAACATTCAGGAGGCTAATGCAGGAGGATCCTAAACTTGAAGCCAGCCTGGGCTACATAGTAAGTTCAAGGCAAGCCTGGGCTTTTATTGCCCTTAGGTTTCTTTGGGCCTGTCATAAACCCACAGGTCACGATGTGATTCAAAGAAGCCCCTAACGTTTTAGCATTACCACAGTGTTTGGTTCTAATTCTGTCAATTACTGGCAAATTGTCTGCTAAACCCTGAATGTTAGTTTCTTTATAAACTGAAAAATGGGCATAAATGATTTACTTTGGGGTTGTGGTGGTTATGTGGAGTACTTAGCAAATATGTGGCTTCACGTACAAATTGTAAGTTTCCCTGGCTTTTGCTGCATCATCTTGGGCTCTCCTTTCAGGGCATGAACAGAGAGAGTCAGTGGCTGTCTGATGAACTGATGTCATGCTACAGTTTCTCTCTCTGCTCCTGTTCCTTCTCTGTCTCTCGTTAGAGTCTCACTCTGAACCCCAGCCTGGCGTTGGACTCTCCTTCCTCCTGACTTTGCTTCCCAAAGGCTGAGATTACAAGGACCCGCCACCTGCCTGGCTGTATAACTGCAATTTAATCTGCTATATTATTTACAGATTTAGCAAAATTTTGTTTGGACTTCAGTTTTATTATTGAAGGAAACCAAATACTATGCTGTGGATGTTGGGAAAAAGTATTCCAGTTTACTGTATTTACCTGACATTGTACAGAAATTTATAGCCATATTGATTAGTCTGGAAATGTTCATTTTTCCCACTTGTGCAGATGGAATGCAGTGCATTAACTATGTAAGGTTTTACCTACATTGGTTGATTACAGAAACTAATAAAACATTTTCTAAATAATGAAAAAGAAAGGCTAAATTGCTCCTGCTGCTTAAATGGTCTAAAGGTGCCCTTTAAAAAGCTCTATGATAAAATAATATCTTAGAAGGATAAATCATATTGACCTCAGAGAGCAATGTAAGTATTTTATGTCAGGAAATATTTTATTCTTTTTTTATAGAAAATTCCTTTGAATTACCTTTCTTAAATGGTTTTTTTACTCTAAACCAGTTTGTACATGTATAAATAGGCATTATTCATCCTCTTGGTTTTGGAACTTGAATTTTAAGAAAAAGATCTGCTGTCCACATGCATCTCCACAGCACCAATGTGCTTGTCATCACTTAAAGACCCTCTTTGCATGCATTTTGTCTCTAAGTATTATTAAGTTCTCCTCTCTGCAGAGTTTAGAGTCCTCATACTGTTCTCTACAAAATGAATGCCCCATAATCCCAGTCCTCTATTCTTATATAACCAAGTGTTCATTAATCATTAAAGCTTTGTTCAGAAATCATTAAAAAAATCACAGGCAAGAACTGGTGAATTTTAAACTGGTATTTAGTAAATAATGGCAACTGTTGATATAAATATAATATGAAATCTTTACATCTAAGGGAGTTAAAACTGAATGTGAAAAACCTTGTAGCTAAATAACATTTCAGGAGATAGATCTATTGTATTGTAATTAGCATAACATTTGAATTGCAGAGAAACTTCAATTTAATGATACAGCCCCTTTTCCATTACGTGTTCCATAAAAGCCTAAAGATTTTCAAGCCAACAGATTTCTGCTTAGGATTCTGTTTGGAAAATGACCCTCAGAGCATAACATTTTGAATGTCTTCGTAAAGGCTGAGTCTTAAAAATTTAATGCTTTGAAACATTAAATCTGTGAGACTTAGCTACTGGCATTCTCCTTTGGCTTTGCTGATGAGTGGAAATCTTTGACTTAACAGCAGGTAGGCCTCCCCTGCTTTCCCTGACCTTTCATTCTGAAGGCGCATACTTGTCAGCCTCCTACGGCATTGAAAGAGAAGACTGTGCAGGCAGATACAGGCAGATCTCTGTTTCAGGCAGAGTTGGTCTGCATGGTGAGTTCCAGAACAGCCAGCTAGGGCTGCATAGTTAGACCCTGTCTCAAAAAACCAACTAAACAACAACAAAACAAAAACAAAAATAAAACTTTAAGAATAGCACCTTAGCTTTGTTCTAGACTGCTGTGCATATATATATTCACTACTATTGACATGTTTTTACAAAGGGATTTCTAATATATAAGAGAAATGACACATTTTAAAAACTGTCAATACATGGAGTCATATATATTCAGCACTCATACATCCCCAAAAATTCAAAATTAAACTCATTGTTTAAGCCATCACCACAGCCATGTGGCCAGTAGTTCTGCTTCTTCCCAAAGCTTGCTGTGTCCCGTGTCACCCTCATGGTCTTGCTTTTGGCTCAGGCTCCACTTACTTGCTCTTGGGCTGTGGATGGGCTTGTCTTCCCTCTGGCTCTGGATCAAGGGAACCACCCAGCTTACATTGTTTGGGGTCGGGCTTCTTTTGAGATTTGCCTGTTGTACACCTGGTTCACCTTTTTAATTGCAGAATAGTATTTCATTGTGCAGATGTGCACATCTGGATTGCCTCCATGTTGGGGATGTTACAAATACAGGACTTTTTTCTTGTTTCTTTGCTTCTCGCTTTTATGAATAAAGCTGCTAGAACATGGACTGAGTTTTAAATATTCTTATTTTCTCTTTTTCTTACTTCCTGTCAACTGCATCTGTTCTCTGTGTGAGTGGGGATTGGGGGTTGAGCCTGGGCCTCACGCATGCTGGGAAAACACTTCACCTCCAGACAGCCCCCAGGCCCCACTGTGTTTAATGTGCCTTCTCCAGCAGCTTTTGCAGTTGGTGAAAACTGTGGAAATCCTTAATTTTAAACCCATTTCCCAAATTTTACCGATTTTACTCAGCAGAGTATGGATTATAGTAAAGGTCCCGTGCTGAACTCTGCATCCTCAGAGCCTGCCCAGCATTGTCTCACCAGTTGTGATGCTCCTAACCCAGTTTAGATGTAAGTGAAGCAAAGTCCCTCCTTCATTACCACAGAGCATGTGACTGTCCGTTCGCTACAGTGAGGCCACCGTGAGCGTTTCTAAGGAGAATAAATGTTTTCTAATCATCATTTTAGTCTTGTAAAATACAGCAGCTGAAATCTATCAGTTATAACATTTTCTCTAAACAAGGAAATATAGAAAAGACCCTATAATGCTATATTTTGAAAAACACAAGATACAGTGTAGCAGGAATCTTAACAGGACTTATTAATGAAATCAAACCCGAGGCCAGGTATTGGGGCAAATGCTGGAAGATCAGAGACACAGAACAAGCCACAGCTACCTCACCTCGCCAATTCCTCAGCTGATCCTGTTTCCTCAGACTGGAAGCTTCTGTGTCCTCATCCGAATGGCTCTCTGCTGAACTGCTGCTCCAAAGCCTGAATGCTTAACCAGCCAAATGCTGAACCAGCCAAATGCTGCTAGTTTCTGGTCTTCACGCCATATATATATATATATCTTTCTCTTTCTGCCCCCACTCCCTGGGATTAAAGGCTCACTTTCTGGGAATAAAGGCATGTATCGCCATGCTGGCTGTATCCTTGAATATACAGAGATCCACCTAGCTCTGCCTTCCACGTTCTGGGATTAAAGGCGTGCACCACCACCGCCCAGCTTCTGCTATGGCTTGCTCTGACCCATTTTCTTCTAGCTACCAATTTTGGCTCTGTATCTAGTGGCTGTTCTGTTCTCTGACCCCAGATAAATTTATTAGGGTGCACAATATATTTTGGGGAACATAATACCACCACAATACAGTGTGATTTAATTTGTGTTTTTTACTACTAAGGAAACTTCTTTACTGTTTCTGTTTTTATAGTTAAAAAAATCCAATAGCTTTATAAAATGTCTATAAAAGACAATTGTTTGATGCAATAAGATTTCAAACTCTTGAAAATCTTTTTTCTATGAAGTTTCCCTTAAAAATATTTTTAAAGTTTTAAAATTATTTTTATTTATGTGTATATATGTGTCTCTGCATGTGTGTATGTGTATACATGTGTCTCTGCATGTGTGTACGAGCACACACATGAAGGTGCCTGTAGGTGCCAGAAGAAGGCACCAGACCCTCTGGACCTGTAATTACAGTTGTGAGCTGCCTGACGTTGCTGCTGGGAATGGAACCCAGGTCCTCTGGAAAAGCAGCAAGTGCTCTAACCACTGACCCACCTCTACCACCCCCTTTTTTTTTCTTTTTTTTCTTTATTTTTCTTTTCTTTGGAGCTGAGGATCCAACCCAGGGCCTTGCGCTTGCTAGATAAGCACTCTGCCACTAAGCTAAATCCCCAACCCTCCCTTTTCCTTTTTAAAGACATATTTTATTGTTTATGAATATGGGTGTGGGTATGTGTGTGTGTGTGTGTGTGCCAGAATATGTTGTGGGATGTCCTGGAGTCAGAGTCACAAGAGGCTGTGAGCCTGTTTTGTTTTCAAGATAAGGCAGGTCTATGTAGCTCAGGCTAGCTCCCACTGTAATCTTCTGAGCCTCATCTCCTGAGTCCTGCGGTCACATATATGTGTTTCCTGAGTACTGCGGACACATATGCGTGCCTCCTGGGTACTGTGGTCACATATGTGTGTCTCTGGAGTACTGTGGTCACATATGCGTGCCTCCTGGGTACTGCGGTCACATATATGTGTTTCCTGAGTACTGCGGACACATATGTGTGCCTCCTGGGTACTGTGGTCACATATGTGTGTCTCTGGAGTACTGTGGTCACATATGCGTGCCTCCTGGGTACTGTGGTCACATATGTGTGTCTCTGGAGTACTGTGGTCACATATGTGTGCCTCCTGGGCACTGCGGTCACATATGTGTGTTTCCTGAGTACTGTGGTCACATATGTGTGTGTCCTGAGTGCTGCGGTCACATATGTGTGTGTCCTGAGTATTGCGGTCACATATGTGTGCCTCCTGAGTACTGCGGACACATATGTGTGCCTCCTGAGTACTGCGGATACATATGTGTGCCTCCTGAGTACTGCGGTCACATATGTGTATCTCCTGAGTACTGCGGTCACATATGTGTGCCTCCTGGGTACTGCGGTCACATATGTGTGTCTCCTGAGTACTGCGGACACATATGTGTGTCTCCTGAGTACTGCGGACACATATGTGTGCCTCCTGAGTACTGCGGACACATATGTGTGCCTCCTGGGTACTGTGGTCACATATGTGTGCCTCCTGGGTACTGTGGTCACATATGTGTGTCTCTGGAGTACTGTGGTCACATATGCGTGCCTCCTGGGTACTGTGGTCACATATGTGTGTCTCTGGAGTACTGTGGTCACATATGTGTGTCTCCTGAGTACTGCGGACACATATGTGTGCCTCCTGAGTACTGCAGATACATATGTGTGTCTCCTGAGTACTGCGGACACATATGTGTGTCTCCTGAGTACTGTGGTCACATATGTGTGCCTCCTGGGTATTGCGGACACATATGTGTGTCTCCTGAGTACTGCGGACACATATGTGTGTCTCCTGAGTACTGCGGACACATATGTGTGCCTCCTGAGTACTGCGGACACATATGTGTGCCTCCTGGGTACTGTGGTCACATATGTGTGCCTCCTGGGTACTGTGGTCACATATGTGTGTCTCTGGAGTACTGTGGTCACATATGCGTGCCTCCTGGGTACTGTGGTCACATATGTGTGTCTTTGGAGTACTGTGGTCACATATGTGTGTCTCCTGAGTACTGCAGACACATATGTGTGCCTCTTGAGTGCTGCGGACACATATGTGTGTCTCCTGAGTATTGCGGTCACATATGTGTGCCTCCTGAGTACTGCGGACACATATGTGTGCCTCCTGAGTACTGCGGATACATATGTGTGTCTCCTGAGTACTGCGGACACATATGTGTGTCTCCTGAGTACTGCGGACACATATGTGTGTCTCCTGAGTACTGCGGACACATATGTGTGCCTCCTGAGTACTGTGGACACATATGTGTATCTCCTGACTACTGCGGTCACATATGTGTGCCTCCTGAGTACTGCGGACACTTATGTGTGCCTCCTGAGTGCTGCGGTCACATATGTGTGCCTCCTGAGTACTGCGGACACATATGTGTGTCTCCTGAGTACTGTGGACACATATGTGTGTTTCCTGAGTACTGCGGTCACATATGTGTGTTTCCTGAGTACTGCGGTCACATATGTGTGCTGCTCTGTTTGGCAAAAGCCTTCCTTTATAAGAAAAGTATAAAATCCTTAAAGTCTATTGCCCTTTCTTTTTGTTTGCTTTTGAAAATAAGTGTATTTATAAATCTGTATTGTGTATGCATACATTCACTGAGACACATACATATGTGGAAAAACATCTAAGTAAGAAAACATTGCCTCTGCCATAATCACCTTATATCTTAGCTTATTAAGAAGGGTATTTGGATTTTTAGACAATTCATTACTGGCCTTTCCTTACCTTTTAATCAAATGTGGAACCTTAGTACAAATTCAGGAGCAGTTTTGTATATTGGTGTGTTTTCTAAAGGAGTTAATTTTACATGACTTTTAATTAATTACTGAGAACTTACAGGACAAGAAAAGATGATTCCTTTCCTGGTGCAGTCTTCTATGTTCAATGGCTAACTAGACATGTCATCTCCTCCTCCTCCTTTTTGTTTTTGAGGCTGGGTTTCTATGTGTACCCCAGGCTGTTCTGGAGCTCTCTCTGTGGATCAGGCTGGCCTCAAACCTCCCGAATGCTGGGAGTGAAGGCATGCGCCACCACACTGGGCTCTGTGTCACCTTCTTCCACTGGATGATTGATGCAGGACTCTGGAAGGCATGTCTTCACATTCCCCACTGCCTCTTCCTCCTACATAAGGCCAATCAGCTGGGAAGCTTCTCATTTCCTTTCTGTGACTGCTAATTTTTCTTCTATTGAAAATGTCACGAGTCCCCGGGCTGTTTGAATAGGAATCATCTGGTCAGTTTTTTCCTTGTGCTTTTAGCTGCTAGAAGGGCTTCACCTGCCAGACGAAAAGATAAAGTATCCTTGTGATCGAACCAAGTCAAAGCTCATGCATTTGTTTGTTTCAGATCTCTATAAGAATGGACTCCAGAGGGCCAACTTTGTACCGTTTATAGCTGTCCTGAAGGTAAGGGGGACCATTTGTTCAGCCATTGACTGAGACATGAAGTGATCGCTGAGTGATTCTGTAGAAACACCTTGGTCTTGCATCAAGCAGAAGTCATCTTCGTATTTAGACAGTGACAGAGACAAGAGGAGAAACATGTCTTTAAAAACAGTTTCCCCCATGTGCACATGGGAAATGACAAATATAGTGCAAATTATTCCTAGCCGAACCATTTCATAGTTTACATCTTATAAATCTTAATTTAAGGTTTGCTCGTAAATACAGCAGAATGTTTAAACTTATACATTTATTTCTGAAAAAAAAAATGTTTGGTGTTCTTTGTTTCCTTCAGACTAATGGCCATTATTAACATGTTTTCCTAGGTATTAAAGTTGCTATTCTAGAACACCATTATTACAAAAATATTCTAATATATTTAAATGTGATTGCCATCAAGTTATCATGAAATTATGTCAAGTTGAGGCACATAAATAGTTTAAATATTTGTGTGTATCATTGCTGCATAGAGTTTAAAATAGTCTTCATTACAATATCATTAAGAATAAAATAGCCTTCTTTTTTACTGTTAATTTTAAGTAATTTCTACATGATTACTCACTAACTCTATAGTCTACCAATATTTCTTGAAAACCTACTATGTGCAAACCTACTAGTTATAGTAGGTAATAGAATTATGAAATATGGGATTTTTAAAAAAGATTTATTTATTTATTATGTATAGTGTTCTATCTGTGTGTATCCCAGCAGGCCAGAAGGGGGCATCAGATCTCTTTACAGATGGTTGGGAGCCACCATGTGGATGCTGGGAATTGAACTCAGGACCTCTGGAAGAGCAGCCAGTGCTCTTAACCTCTGAGCCATCTCTCCAGCCTGAAATATGGGATTTTTATATTCAGGTTTTTATACTCTGGTTGAGAATGTAAAATGTACACAAATACTTAAAGCAGAAAGTAAAGTATATAGTTCCCAAATGAAGCACAATTATGTGCCAAATGTAATTTATTTAATTTTAGGTATTTAAATGTTCTCAGTCCATATCAACATATCTGAAAAAGAATAAAGATTTATTTAACAAAAACTAAACTTCAAAAATTATTCCTAAGAAGGAGCGAAAATAGCTTGAAATCCTCTAAACACACAGTCAGACCATCTCTTTCGTGTGCACTGTAGCTGGATTATTGTTGGTGTCTGCACTAACTAACTCAGAAGAATCCAAACATCTGTTTCCCAGACCAATTTGTGGTTCCCAAGGATTTTAATTTCTCTGAGATATTTATAGATGTGGGGAAAGTGCTTTCAGAAGGACCCAAACTGTCAGTAATGTCTCCCTTTGATCTTCACACATGGGGAGCGGTAGATTTTCTCTGTGTTCCAAAGTAAATGTGCTCTTCAAAGAGACTAAAATACAAACAAGGAACAAACAAACAAACAAACAAACAAAAAATAGCTGCCCTAAATAGTATCTTCATATAGCAAGCTATAGAAAGAGAAGGCGCTCAGAACTTTGTCTTTGTATTTGGGGGCTGTAAGCCTTTCTTCCCGTAGTTTATCGTGACTCGGTATACAATGGCATTGACAGACAACTAAACTGACTGAACTGAATTTCACTTTCATTCTCCTTTCTGCTCTTAATTTTTCTGAAGAGAAGACCAGAGATGAACAATCCATAATTTCTAATTGAACATGAACTGACATGCCCACGAATCAAAGTAAAGACTCCATTAGAAAATACCTAAAATGTCCAGTTCATTCGAAAGATTTCTCGTATGTAACAGATCACAGTTCTGCTGGAGCTTGTCTGTCTTTATGCTGGTTAGTGTTTGCTCAAGCTGACACAGACTGGAGTCACTGGGATGAGGGATGCTCAAGAGAAGCATGGCCTCCACCAGATCGGCTGGGGACCTGCCTGAGGGGCGCTGTCTTCATTGCTTATTGATATAAGAGGCCCAGCCCACTGTGGGGGGCACCATCTCTCGGCAGGTGCGCCTGAGCTGTATGAAAACGCGAGCCTGGAAAGCAGTCCAGTAAGCCGCATGGTCTCTGCCTCAGGTCTCCCCTCCAGGCCCCTGCCTTCAAGTCCTGCCTTGGCTTCCCTTCACGAAAGCCAAATAAACCCTTTCCTTCCCTAAGATGCTTTGAACAGTTTTATCAAAGCAACAGAGGGCAAAGTAGGGTAGTGGGTTTGTATGAAGATTCATTGTGAGAAAAGACGGCTTCATACTTAACTGAGTGACATCTGGCTATTACAGATGATAGTACTGGATTCTCACTCTGGCCCAGCTAAGAGAAGTACATAGCAGAAGTCCACTTTAAAACTCACGGAGGGGCTGCCAGTGTGGCTAACTGGATAAAGGCACGGCTGGCGGGAGAGAACTGGCTCCAGAGAATGTTCTCTGACCTCCACACACACACCAGGGCTTATGGGTGTGCACGCATGTGTGCGCACATAGGCACACTCACACACACACACACACACACACACACACACACTATACACATGTGCACAGTCTCTAAATAAATATATAAATATATAAAATTAAAAATTAAATAACAAAATCTAGTTCAATAAAGAGTAAATTAGAATTTACTGAGGAAAAAAGAATTTTGTAAAATACATTTTTCTTTATGTTCCTTCCTAATAAATGGAGTTTATAATTCATCACAGAATCTTATGGTTTCTTGCTTGATGTATTGGAAAATAACAAGAACTTATATGAGTTTGTTAATAAGATCATATTTTGATTAGATAGTAGGAATGATGGGGAATCATATGTGATTAAAATCTGTAAGTTAATCAATAAATATGATATTAATATATAAAATATATAAATAAAACATTATACACACACACATTGGAATAGTATTCTGCCATAAAAAGGAACAGAATTCTAATAGATCATATAACATGAATGAATCTTGAAAAAACTATGCGAAGTGAAACAAGCCAGGAACAAAAGAATATTTTTGTGTTGTTGTTGGCTTTTGTTTTTCTAGACAGAGTTTCTCTGTGTAACAGTCCTGGCTGTCCTGGAACTGTTTGTAAATCAGACTGACCTCGAACTCACAGAGATCCACCTGCTTCTGCCTCCCAAGTGCTGAGATTAAAGGTGTGCGCCACCACCGCCCAGCACAAAAGAATATTTTTAAAAGGAAGAATTTTATGTAATTTGTTTATGTGAGTTACCTAGAGGAGACAAATTTATAAGAGAACAAAAATAGACTAGTGGGGGGCTGGAGAGGTGGCTCAGAGGTTAAGAGCACTGGCTGTTCTTCCAGAGGTTCTGAGTTCAATTCCCAGCAACCACATGGTGGCTCACTGCCATCTGTAATGAGATCTGGCGCCCTCTTCTGGCATGCAGGTGTACATGCAGACAGAACCCTGTGTACATAATAAGTAAATACATCTTTTTAAAAAATGAAAAGAAGACCAGCAATTACCAGGTGTTGGATAGAAGGAGGGATAGATATTTATTTATTTTATTTTATATGTATGATTATCTTGCTCACATGTATGTCTGTGTATCATGTGCATTCTGGAACTGGAGTTATGAATGGCTGTAAGCTGTCATCGGGGTGCTGGGAATTGAACTCAGGTCCTCTGTGAGAATAAGAGCTCTTAACCATTGAGCAATCTGCAGTCCCCAGAGGGATGAATACTTCATGTTTGCTGAGTAAAGGTTATCTGTTTGGTGAAAAGTTCTAGAAATGGATACTGGGGGTGGAGAACGTAGTGGATATGCTTAAGGCCAGTGAGTTAAGGTAATACATCTATGTTATACATGTTTTTTTCTTTTTCCTAGACAGGGTTTCTCTGTTTAGCCTTAGCTGTCTTGGAACTCACTCTGTAGATCAGGCTGGCCTCAAACTCGGAGATCTGAGTGCTGGGATTAAAGGCATATACTACCATGCCCGGCTTTATGCCATGCATATTTTTTATGAAATTCTAATTAAAATAAGATTCAAAGTTTCATGATAGATTATAAAAATGTCCCCAGGTTTCAGTTTAAAAAAAAAAAAAACCCACTCCTACCAAATACCAGGAAGACCCCAAATTAGTGTGAAAAGATAATCTGTTGACAGTGGCATCAATCAAAATGACAGAGAATTAGAATTATCTGATAAAAATGTTAAAGTTGTCACAAAACCAATGCTTCCACAGGCTGTGTGTGTGTGCTCCATACTTTAGCCTTGGCTCCCCATGATTCAAAAGAGTTCTATTCACAAGTGATGTTCATGCCATGTAGGACATAGGTTCCAACTACAGCAGGCAAATGACAGAATCCTAAGAGAAACAGATTCTCTTAGGAGGGATGCTTCTCATAAGCCTTTCTATAGCTGCTGGAGGAAATGTAGCAATAAGGATCCAAGCAACTTTGTGAGCAAGTCTCGTGGAAATCAGATAGAGCAGTGTCTTTAAGTGCAATTGAGCATCTGTGAATAACATCATTATGAAACATAAGTCAAGAGTTTCCTGTTTGCAAATGAAGACAGACACACACACAGACAGACACACACACACACACACACACACACACACACACACACACACACAGTAAGGCCATCACCTGGGTCAAATCTCTGGAACCCACATTGTAGGAGAGAACCGACTCCTGTAAGCTGTCTCCTAACAACTGTGCATGTGCCATGGTGTGCCTGCACACACGGAGCACATACCCCGCCCCCTCGCAGTCAACCAAAGTAAACACACATAGAAACTAGACAAAGCAGAAGAACAGAAATCACGCTGGCCCTGCCCCAGCAGGCTCCTCCCTGCAGGTCTACTGGCTGCTGGGGGGAAAGTCACCCCTGTTGCTCATTGGGTCTTAAAGGACTCTTCCGTCTTGACGCTTCAGAGTCCTTTAATATTTGCTTTGTAAATAATTTCCAGGCTTTGAAATTATGCACCTCCTCATTCCCTGAAGCGGAAGTCACCTTATTAAATGTCTTCATATGGAAATTCTACCCTCTTCATCATTTCTGGTTGGTGTTGGTTCTTCACCCAGATCTGGTAACTTAGATTGGGTGCTAGACACAGTGATCACTGCATTGAGTCTGCAATTTCCTCTAAGTGTGCTAAGTTGTCTTTTTTTTGGCAGTAGTGAAATTTCTTGCCGTTGATCCTTTGGAGGGTTGTTTTTAAGTCGTATGAGATATACAAAGACCAGCTCATTCTCCAGGCCTGTTTCAGCACTTGACTTTCTAGACTCACTAGGCTGGGCTTTCCCGTGAATCCACTGGTGTTCAGAGAATTGTTTGTTTACTCTGGCTATTCAGAATGCTTATCTATTTCCCAGTTTTGTGTGACTTATTCTTTACTAAGCATGTATACTTAGCAGTTATACAATTTAAAGTTCAGCCAAAGATTAAAGGCATTTCTTATTTGTGGTGGTTTGAATGGGATGCCCCATGGTCTCGGGCATTTGAATACTTGGTCCCCAGTTGGTGGCACTGTTCGGGGAGGCTTGGGCGTGGCCTTGTAGGAGGATGTCACAGAAACCTCAAAGCCTACTACTCTTCCCAGTGTGCTCTCTCTGTTTTGTGCTTGTGGTTTGAGGTATGAGCATCCTGCTCCAGCCTCCAGCCCTGCTGTTCCCATCCACTGCCATGCTGTTCCCATTCACTGCCATGCTGTTCCTGTTAATGTTAATTTGAAATTCTGCCTGAAAAATAGTATTTTAAGTGGTTTAATTTTTCTCTTTTAGAGCTTTCTGAAATGAAATTCTGTAGTTAGAATTTTCCTGCCTGGCCCACAGTCAGGACAAATCTCTCTTACCCACCAGTCCCACAGTCGCTCAGACCCAACCAAGTAAGCACATAGAGACTTACATTGTTTTTACAAACTGTATGGCCATGGCAGGCTTCTTGTTATCTGTTTCTTCTATCTTAAATTAACCCATTTCTATTAATCTATACTTTGCCACGTGGCTCGTGGCTTACCAGTACCTTATCTCTTTCTTGTCATGGCAGGGGCTGGTAGCATCTCTCCGCCCCAGCCTCCACTTCCCAGAATTCTCTTCTCTCTTGTTCCGCCTATACTTCCTGCCTGGCCACTGGCCAAACAGCATTTTATTTATACAGAGCGATATCCACAGCACTTCCCCTTTTCTTTTTCTTTGTTTTAAAAAGGAAAGTTTTAACTTTTATATAGTAGAATTACATATCTCTCCAGGTGCCACCAAGCCCTGTTAGTCCAACAACCCACTTTAAGATAAACACACAGACATTTATATTATTTAAACTGCTTGGCAATTAGCTCAGGCCTACCATTGTCTAGCTCTTACTCTTATATTTAGCCCATTTCTATTAATCTATACTTTGCCACGTGGCTCATGGCTTACCAGTACCTTATTTCTTTCTTGTCGTGGCAGCGGCTGGCTGAGTCTCTCTCTCCATCTTCCACTTCCCAGAATTCTCTACTTGTCCCGCCTATACTTCCTGCCTGGCTACTGGCCAATCAACATTTTATTTATACAGAGTGATATCCACAGCACTTCCCCTTTTCTTTTTTGTTAAAAAAGGAAGATTAATTTTCACATAGTAAAATTACAGATAACAAAACAATTATCAAGCAAGAATTACAGTTACAATATTAAAGAAGATATCTTATCTATCTTATATTTTTGAGTCTAAGGTTTTATATCTAACTTATCTTTTATCATAACTGAGAAAATTATAACTATCTAGTCTTCAACCACATCAAAGACCTCAGAAGGATATAATATTACCTGAGAACCGGGAGAAGGATGCAAGCAACTTTAGGGAGTCTTGCAGGGTAGACAGAGACAGCTGGCAGCCTGGACAGTCACCTAACATTCTTTTGTAAAGTTGGGGCATTTGTCTTCAGCCCACAGGGCTAGAGTCTCTTGGTCACTTTTTTCAGTGTCCTGTAGAATGTCTGGCAGTTTCCTCTGCGAAGCAGGAACCTGAAGGACCATTGTGTCAAGAAAAGTTTAGTGGTCACCTTTCTATGGGTCCTGCATGTCCAGGTGATCAAGCAGTCCAGGCAAGAACAGTTTCTTGCCCAAATGGCTGTTTTTGCCAAGGTGAAGATACATTCCATATGAAGTGTCTTCAATGCCCATCCTCCTCTCTGAAGTAAATTGGTGCTGCCAGGAGCAGACATGTCTCACTGTCCAGTAAGTCTAAATTTTAAAAATATTTTAAATGCCATATTCTGTAGGTCTTTGAAGTATTTGAAGATTACTTATATATCGGAAATATATCTATGTATACCTAGAAGACTTAACTAACATGGCTATAAGTATGATTATCATAGATGACTAATTATTAATCTATTTTTACTTATCCATTACAATTTTAAATGAGCTATATAAACATAATACCTTAAACAAGAGTAGAAATATACACACAGTATAACAAAATTAACTTTCAAGTTTGTATCAATAGATTAAAATCTATACCAATGTAAAACATTTTAAACAAGTTGTTGCTCTTTAAAAGTAAGTTCATTAATCTCCCCTTTTATCCTATTATATCTATATCATATCCCCCCCTTTTTTTTTCCTTTAAAAAGAGATCACATTTATAATCAACCTGATTTAAATAAAAATATTGGTTTTTCTCTGTCCCACATCAGAGGGCTCTTCTGATTTGGGACATAAGAATCTCTTAACCTTTTTTTTTTTTTTTTAATCAATATGTCTGGGTTTAGAGGAATGAGCCAATTCCATCTCCAAAGCCAGCTTGATCATTTTGGGTGTAGTTTTTCTTACTACTTCCTGCTGGAGGGGGGCGCTGTATCTTATGGAGACACAAAGAAAATTTTAGGATTATGGAGTAGTCCATTAGGGTGAACCTCTGAGCCAGTTGCCTTGAAACCATTCTAGATGTTGGATCATCTGGGCCATGGTGTCATCTGAGACCTTTCAGGCGGTCTTGGATGATCAGACCTGATGTATCTTAATCTGGAACAAATCCATAGCCTCTGGCTTTCTGTGGAAACAAAAGCAGAGACTCTTTTCTAAAGCAACATATCCTTATATCCAAATTTTGAAGTCAAGGTACCTTTAAAATTTACATATTTGTTTAACTCAACAGCTTTTATGATCAAATCTTTTTCTGTAGTTAAAAATCCCAAAGACAACATAAACCAGATTCTCTGTGTAATATCCATCTTTGTAAGACTGAAATGCAGCTGTGGCTGCTGGCTCCGCCCACCTCAGCTTTCCAACATGGCGGTGGTACAGTTTACCGGCCAGCTCTGGGTCTGGAGCCGTGTGTACCATCAACTATCAGAAGCAGTTCTATCAAAGCAGCACATAGCTCAGAAACTTTTTTTTCTTTTTTTCTTTTTTTAAACTAGCAAAGGCTAAATCCACCATGCAGCAGAGTAAAGTGCCGCTTGTAGATGCCTCATTCCCCCCACGCTGCAGGTCAGACGCACACGCCAGGAACCCGCCATAGTAGCTCAAACCGGCAGGCTGCCGCTAACTTGAGAGAGACAACCAGGAAGCTGTTTTTAGCTCCATTTTAGAATCTTTTTTCTCAGGTTTTAGGTGGAAACTCTTGCCAACACGTTGGGCGCCATTTGTAGTTGGAGATTTCCTGCCTGGCCCACGGTCAGGACAAATCTCTCTCACCCTCCAGTCCCACAGTTGCTCAGACCCAACCAAGTAAGCACACAGAGACTTATATTGTTTACAAACTGTATGGCCATGGCAGGCCTCTTGTTATCTGTTTCTTCTATCTTAAATTAACCCATTTCTATTAATCTATAAGTTGCCACGTGGCTCGTGGTTTACCAATACCTTACATCTTTCTTGTCATGGCTGGCCGTGTCTCTCTCTCCACCTTCTTCCCAGAATTCTCTTCTCTGCTTGTCCTGCCTATACTTCCTGCCTGGCTACTGGCCAATCAGCATTTTATTTATACAGAGTGATATCCACAGCAAATTTCAGATTTTGTTGAAAATTTGTCTCACCAAAAAAATGAATTTAAGTGGGGTTTCTGAAATGAACATATATTATTATTCCAATGGAAAAAAAAATTAGACAGATCAGATTTGCCCATCATTTTTAGGAACTCAGCAGATCTGGGCAGGTATTCATATTGAAATTTTGGCAAAAAGCAAACTGGATTGAGCATGACTACTATAAATGTAAACGTGTTGGCAGATTGTCCAGTTTGTGGTGCTAGAACAATGTGAGCAACTTCGGGTTAGTACAGAAAACAGATTGAGCCGGGCGGTAGTGGCACACTCCTTTAACCCCAGCACTCAGGAGAGGCAGAGGCAGGCGGATCTCTGTGAGTTCGAGGCCAGCCTGGTCTATGGAGTGAGTTCCAGGAAAGGCGCAAAGCTACACAGAGAAACCCTGTCTCAAAACAAAACAAAACAAAAAGAAAGAAAGAAAATAGATTTGTTCTCAAAGCTCTAAAGGCTGGGAATTCTGTTATCACAGAAACTACTCCATCCAGATCCATCCGGATCCATCCGGATCCAGGGGGCCCTCATGTCGCATCCACTCATGGTGGAAGGTGGGAGGGAAGAGAGAACTGAAAAGGGCACATTCCACAATAAGTAACCTCATCCTTGCATGATAACAGCCACAGTCTACTCATGAGGACAGTGTCCTCATCCTCATGACACAGCCACCTCCCAAAGGCCCACCTTCCACATATACCTCTTGGAGGACTCATTCAAATGGCTATGAGAGATGACTCGGGGCATAGGCACTTGTTCCAGCCAGGAACCCGAGTTCGATCCTCACCAGGACTACATGGAAGGAGAGAAGGGAGCACATCGTTGTCCTCTGACCTCCACATGCATTGTGGCATGTGTGCCTTCACACACACACACACACACACACACACACACACACACACACTCTCACATGCACACACACGCTCACTAAAATTTGTTTGTTTGTTCTGAACGAGGCATATAGGAAGGAAGACTCAGGAGCCAGAAGGAGAGAAAGACTTAGCTAGTTACTTAGAGAATACAATGAGCGCACCGACTCAGAAAACAAGACAAACATAGTTTTTAAGATCTTAAGAGAAAATTTAAAAGGCATGTTGCTAATACAGCAAAGGAGATTAATTGAATATAATGCCAGAAGAAAAGTGAGCTGACAGAAATAAAAACAAAGGGAAAATTTTTGAGGTAAAAACCATTATAGAAGCCGGGCGGTGGTGGCGCACGTCTTTGATCCCAGCACTCGGGAGGCAGAGCCAGGTGGATCTCTGTGAGTTCGAGGCCAGCCTGATCTACAAGGAGAGATCCAGGAAAGGTGCAAAGCTACAGAGAGACCCTGTCTCAAAAAAACCAAAACCCAAACCAAACCAAACCAAAACTATTATAGCCATGGTGCCATATAAGGAAAGCAGGTAGAAGGTGGCAACATGCCCTCAATTCATGTGCGTGTGCCCATGTTTGTGAGTGTGTGTGAGAAGTTTTTGCTGTTTTGTTCATGTTGGACTTGAACTCATCCCCCTGCCTCAGCTTCCTGAGTCACTGGTCACAATCATATATCTGGGAAAAAAAGACCTAAGGACAAAGTAGAAAATAGGTTTAATAAAAGATAAAAGTCCAGATTTAGTGTTCACTGTGTATCTGTCCAACTCCACCAAGAATAATACATTTTTCTGTTGTATAATTTAACTCCAGAATCAAGCAAAAGTCTATTATCAATAAGAAAGGAAATTAGTGTAGAAAATCCTCAAGTTGATCTGAGACCTGTCTGTTTCAAGTAGATACCATAATAAAGTAAAATACAATTGTTCTTACAGTGTTAAGATTAAAAGGTGTCAGTCTGGAGAGATGTCTCAGTGATTAAGAGCATTGCCTGTTCTTCCAGGGGACCCAGGTTCGATTCCCAGCACTCACATGGCTGCTTACACCCATCTGGAACTCCAGTTCCAGGGCATGCAATGTCTTCTGTCTTCAGAGGGCAACTGCACAGATGTGTACAGATGTCGGGCACAGACATGCACTCAAAAAACCCATACGCATAAAATGAAATAATTAAAAAAATACATAGTATCTTGTTAATTGTGTCACTGTGCACACCTAATCCCCAGATGTGCCAGATGTGGTGGCATACTCTATAATCCTGGCACTGAGGAGTTGCATGCAAGGCTAGCCTGAGCTACATAGTGAGACTCTGCTGTGGAATAATGCTTTTGTACACTGGTTTAATAAATGCTGATTGACCAATAGCCAGGCAGGAAGTAAAGGTGGGATAAGCAGACAAGGAGAATTCTGGGAAGAGGAAGGCTGAGTCAAGAGACGACAGCCCACTGTCCAGGGAGCAGCATGTAATGATATACAGGTAAAGCCATGGAACATGTGGTGACATATAGATTAACAGAAATGGGATGAGTTTAGTTGTAAGAGCCAGTCAGCAGTAAGCCTGAGCTAATGGCCAACAGTTATAATTGATATAAGCCTCTGTGTGTTTACTTGGGTCTAAGCAGCTGCGGGACAAGCAGCTGTGACCAGGCGGGACACAGGAAAACTTCCAGCTACAGGACTCTGTCCCAAATAGGCCAGTGGAAAATAAATAAATCCCTGCTATGTTTCAGAGCCACTTAAAATCCCCACAGATATGTATTTTTCGACATATGATAATGGAGGAATTATAGCCTTCATGAAATTTCCTGAGAAAATTACTTTTAAGATTTCATACCACCAGTCAAAATGAATAACTTATAAATAGAGATATTACAGTAAAATAATTGGTGGTGGTTGAATTGAATCTGATTAAACATTTCAGGCAATAACATTTTTATCATGTCATGTGAGCACTTCTGTAATTGAATTAAGTATGGGATGCTGAAGGACATGACAAAGAGGCCTTGACCTGAATGAGCAGCTTGAATAGAGACAGTGACACAGGCCAGGCTTGTCCCAAGACCACGATGCTAACATTGGAACTTAAAGTCAAAGTTACTAGGAAAAGCAGAAGGCGATTCATCATAGAGGGAGGGTGCATGGAAAGGATGAACCCATGAGGGATGTAAATTTAAAATGTGGTTAATTAATACTTTATGAACTACTTATTACTATTCTTCTGTCTACTTGAGGCTTTTAGAAATTGTGTAAGACTTAGATTTCCTCTGTCTGCCTCCAGATAAAAGCAAGATATAGCTAGTGTTACATGCAAACAAAATGGACCATGTTGGCACTTAGTGCTCTTATATAAAAAGATAATTAATATAGTAATCATTAAAGTCTGTAATTTGAAACTCCTTGCTGACCGTATGACACAATATGGTATTTATTTGTTGTGGTATTTATAAAAATAGGTAATTCTTCTAAAGTATGTGTTACAAATCAAATTGTTAAAGCAGTTACCAGTGTCTGCCAAGACTGGCTCCTTACAGTTAAATGTATCTGTCTCAGCCTCTGCACTTCAGAACTTAACAATCTACATCCAGGTCAGCATACAGAAGCAGTAGCCAAATCTGGCCTGTTACCTGCTTTTGTGAATAAAGCTTTATTGGAAAGCTTCATGCTCATTTTTGTGTGTTTTCTGTAGCTCTTTTCACATTATAGCAACAGAGTTGAGTCCTGAAGCAGAAAGCCTAAAATGTTTATTTATGTTCTGTCCTTTTCCAGACAGTGTCTGGACCCTCATTGGGAAAGTGTGTGAGGAACAAACAGCTACTTAAAAATCACATGTTCTTTCCTAGAAAATATTGTTTGTGTGACAGAAACCCTGTGCTAGGGTAGATTTAGTAATAGCTGTCAGACAACGTGTTACTTCAAAAGCTGCATAATGATTGACAGAAGAGGGAGTTTGGTGGGCTGAAAGTCAAGAGGGTGGCTAGTATCAATTTCAGATAAATCAGTAATGTGAGGTTATTGGCTTTGTTAGAATAAAATTAATACAAACATACCTACATGCATGCTTATATATTTGTTTGCAGTCTTGGAGATTGAATCCAGGCACTTCCACATGTTGGTCAAATATTCTACTTGTGAGTCGTCTCTGTAGCCCTGGTTTTCACATTTATTGTTTTGTATTTATTTATTTAGAGACAGAGTCTTAATCTGTATGCCAGGCTGGCCCAAATCCCACTGTGGGACGCAGGCTGGCATCACACTTGCAGCCATCCTCTTGCCTCAGGTTTTTGAGTGCTAGGATTAGAGATGGGAGCCATTGTGCCCAGTAATTCTATAAGATAAAAACGCTAGCATGTCTTAAGTGTAGAGTGATTGAATACTATTCATTCCACAAATCTGTGCCATCATCAGTATTAAAATTGCGATTTTAAAGATGTGAAGGACTAACTGGTATTTTGACCAAGAATAGGGTTTGTTGTTGTTGTTTGTTTGTTTTAGGTTAATTCCAAATTGGACTAATTTCAGCCTTGAAGGTTGGATTGGCTAGCAGTCATTTCTAATCCCATCTGATCAGGTTCTGGGAACAGGTGACTGCTGAGCCCTGTCCTTTATATTTGGTAAAAATTTTATTCACTCCATTGCTTGCCGCTCACAGACCATTTAGTTTGGTTCATTCTACAATGAAAGAAATGCTGTGAGTGGACGTTGTTAAAGTGAAGGAATTCTGTGTGACTCTGACTTGAGTTTAGGATTTCCATCATCAGCTTAACTCCAGAACAACTGGAAAATAACATCCCCGTGGGAAATGTCCTGTGCAGCAGTCTTTGCCAGGTTTGTGACACAGACATGCTTCCACCAGGAAGTCAGCATTCTGACTGTCTTACAATGACAGCCAGCTGTCTCTTTTGTAAGTTCTGTATTTCCTCTTAAAATTAAGACTCAGGTGACTGACTGCAAGGATGATATCTATAAGCTTGTGGACACCAACCTGCAAAGCATCCTACAGTATTATTTTCTCTTTCGTTAATACCATTTAGAAAATGAAATTAGAGAACAGTAATGTCCTAGCATTAACTCTTTGTAATTTTCTATTTCTGACAAAATGTTTCTCATTTGGAAGAATTATATTATGATTTGATTTAGCCTGAGTTGATTTTAAATATGAAATGCACAGATACTAAATAATCGAAGAGATTAACAGTTTTGTTGCTACTAATTTTGTACTATTTAATATTCAGGGATGACTGCATATCTTCTCCTGGGTAATATTCCTGGACTTGATCAAAAACACTGAAAAAGCTGTATGTTAGACCTTATGATTTTATCTCCTGACGGTCTTTTCTTGAGGCTCTTATCCTGCTAATGAACACTTTGGGAATGTTTTCGTGCTGTGGTCTGCAGTTGCAAACTTTAGAAAAGTTGTTTATTTCTTAGACAAAACATGTGGCGTTCACCCTTTGTCCAGTCCTGGCATAAGATTTTAGAGTTGGTAAATAAGTGGATCTTGTCACTTTTTCCTGGTATGGTTTTCAAAGCTGCTCAGAGCGATTTGCTGGCTTGTTCCTGGTGACTTTTGGTGTAGAAGCTGGAGCCCTCAGTGTGTTAGCCTAGGAGTTAGTATCCACCCAACTGACTTCACTGGGCTGTTACTGAGCCGGTCCCCAGGGGTCACCTTTGTCAGTGTGATGATGTCTTTACTTGGGAACTGCCTTTTTAATACTTAAAACTGGAAGAAACAAAGGAGAACAGAAATAACGGACCAGACTTCTGGATACCAGAGAATTCTGGCTTCCCAGAAACTATTAGAGTTCATTTGAATCCTATTGGGTGTTTGATGTCTTAAAGACAGACACATGATCATTTGACATGTAATGCATTCTGTGATTAGTGACTCTTAGGCCTAAATAAATTAAGGAAATTGTCATCTGTGAACTTATTTTGTATATACTTGAGAAAAATAGACTTAAAATTACTGAAAAAATATATCAATAACAAGAAACTTCATTAGTTATATGTGTTTTTATTTTGTGTTCTTGAAAAGGATAAATAGGATTAAAAATTAAAAATTGTTGTGATGTAATTTTAAGATGTAATTCTTACCCATCTGTTCCTCCAAATGAATGCTTGGAAAGCCTGTGGAAAAGTAATCTGGGGATATGCTTTCAAAAAAACATTTTTCCTGTCTTGCAAAATGAAAATAACGATTTTCTATAAAATATATTAGTTATATACTTGTTTTTAACTGAAATACAAGCAGCTGCGCCTTAAATGTAGAATATATAGTTTAGGACTTGAATTTCTTTCCTTGAATAAATAGTTATTTTCAGTTTGATTACAAGAAATCAGTTCTGTGGCGACAAAAATGGTTTAAAGGAAGTGTGTCTTAAATATGAATTAGTGGCTTCTTTGAATCACGATATAAATTAGTTTAATTACACATGGCGATTTTCTTGGCTAGTGATGTAATGTGAAATAGAATTCTCCCTTTCCTTCCCTTCAAACTCAAGCCAATTAAAAGAACTTTTAAGCTCTTTGTCACAGGCCACCATGGAGGTCTGCAGAGAAGAACTTTAATCCAATAAACATTTCATTTAGATCATGAAAAGAAAACATGAGGAGACACCCCTTTAAAAGAGGGTGTTACTATGAGTCTACCCATGAAGAGATGTGAGGAATTGGCCAAATTAACCAAGAGGTCCTCATATTTAACGCACAAACGTGTCAAAACTAACAGAATCATTATTTAATTTGCTTGAACTCTACATTGAGGAGACTCTGAAAAGCCACAACTGTTTTCTTCAAAGCCTCCACTGTGGTGCTGGATGGACAGGGCAGAGGGAGGTTGTGAGAAATCCAGATACCACTTAGCCCTGGCCGGAGCTGGTCAGAAAAGGGAATAGATAATTAGGCATAATTAGCGTGTATGAATCGTTGTCTCTCTGCCCTTAGCTTGAATAAATTTTGAAGAAAAAAACCCTCGTGATGCAAAGCCTTTGATGTAGGAAGAGTCATTGTGGCTTGGCAGCATAAAGGCAGTGTTTTATACTTTTGACATAATAGTGGTAGTACAGAAAGCCTGAATGGGCCCTGCACCCCCCGTCTGCTTTACACCAAGGACTTTTGGATTCTCTTGAAACAAAAATGCGTCACAAGTTTTCAGTTGTCCCTAATGAGGTATCGGACCTCATCGGGGCTCAGAGGGAGCCATCTTTAGCTTTGTTTAAATCTTAACCACCGGTTTTGTTTTGTTTTTTGTTTTGTTTTGTTTTTTTTCTTTTCTGGGAAATCTGGTTTTTTGTTTTGTTTTGTTTTGTTTTGTTTTTTTAAAGCCAACTGTCTCCCCCACTCTTCACTCCTTAGCTTTCACCTCTAGGAAAAGAAAGGAATGGTGCACAGGAAAGCCAAATGTAAAACCTAAACAAAACTTACCGTACAAAGGACAACACATCTTTGTGTTTTTAGTCCTTCCCAGTTTGATGAAT